>NC_066520.1:22580830-22643330 GCF_024679095.1 Eriocheir sinensis | reverse complement strand
CGGACCCACACGAAACTCACAACAATACAACAATGGCGTAATATAACACACACGCACACACATCAGAGACAGAGAGAAGATGTACCGACAACTCTTAGGGCAGTAAAATACCCTAGACACACAACCCTATGTCTGGGAACGGGAAAATCATAAAATAAATCATAGGGCTCTTAAGGCGGAGGGGAGACGGATGGGCAGTCTCCTCCTACTCTTTCTTTTGTTATATAACCGTTCTTACGTACTGGATATAAGACTGGTATTATGAAAGGTTTTACGGTTCTTGTTATGACGGATTTTTTAAGGCCAGAGAGTAGCTACATCTACATCGGGTTGTCTTGAGTGTTTTATGGTTCATAGCGCGGATACCTTGCCAAACTACCGCCAGGGTCATGAAACTACCAATGGAAACCCCGATAACTTCTGCGAGAGACTTTTTAACTAGACTTACTAAGGCTCTGAAGTTTAATAGTACCGTCTTTATCTTCTCTGTTAGTCTGTCTGTTTGTCTATCTGTGTCTCATATACATAACTTTCCTAACGTTTCCAATTAATGCCATTGTTAAGCGGAAAATATTGAATCAAAATATCAATAACCAGCAGTAATTACTTTCCTGGAAGGGTGACTGCTTACAACTTCGCCTCATTCTCCTCTCGCAGCGGGAATCCATTGTACGAGGGACGCATACCTGGCCCCGTGAGCTACCTGTGATCACCTTACACGAGTCATTACGCCCAGGTGCATCCCGCTGGAAGATTATGACAGGTTATTGTGCGTGATCTTTACTCCGTGGCGATGGTTCAAGGTCGTGGAGGTAGTAGTGAAAGCTTCGGTGTATTAAAGAATGGGTGTGGATTTTGTTGAGTTTCTCCTCCTTCTTCTACTATTTCTACTACTTCCTCTTCTTCCATCTCAACTTCCAACGCTTCCTCCTCCTTGTCCTGCTCCTCCTCCTCCTCTTCGGTATACTAGAAAATGGCTGTAGATTTTGTTGGCTTTCCCCTCCTCCTCTCCTCCTTCTACTATTACCACTACCTCTTCTTTCTCCTCTTTCCTCCTCTTCTTTTTAATCTTTATGGCGTGTTAGCATAGTGTTTTTATCGTTTTTCCTTATTCGTGGTTTCTTTGTCTGGTTTCCCATTCTCAGCTTCCCTGGTTTCTAAAATGATCTCCTTCTCTCCTCTATATTTTCTTTCTTCCCTTCTGTCTCTCTCTATCTCTTCCTCTCTCTCTCTCTGACCCCCTTCCACACGCCAAGCGCCAAAGGTAAATACTCGTGATTTAATCCATCTTCTCTGACGCTATGCAAACCAATCACATTATTTTCTTATTTTTTTTATTTCCCGCTAACTTCACACACGCAGTTTTCACCTTTAGGAATCCTCTATTAAACACTACAGGTATACCAGTCTTAGAGGAATTCTTAACTGTACTTATTTCTACTATATTCTCTCTTCTGTCCCTTAAATATACCTCCTCTTCATCAATTACTACCTCAACTCATATTTTTTCTTCCTTCCCCCTCCTCCTCCTCCTTCAGTTTCTATTCCTATTTCTTTTCTCTCTCCTCTGTACAAGCAATCATTCTCTCTTTCACTCCTTATCACCCAATACGTCTTCCTTTCCCCAACTTCATCCTCCTTGTACTCCTCCTCAACTCACACGTCTTCCTTTCTTCCACCTCCTCCTCCTCATCCTTCAGTTTCTATTCCTATTTCTTTTCTCTCTTCTCTGTACAAGCAATTATTCTCTCACTCCTTACCACCCAATACGTCTTCCTTTCCCCAACTTCTTCCTCCTTCTACTCCTCTTGTATACTCATCTTAACCAGGGAGATTCTTCGCTATTTCTACTTTTTACTCTCTCTTCTGTACCCTCAATTATCCTACGCTTCAATCCTCACCACCTCACACGTTTTCCTTCCCTCCCTTCCCCCTACTCCTCTTGTACCCTTCTTAAACCTTAACCACGCATCACGTCTCCATTATAAGGCTACCCCGTCCCCCTCTTCGCCTCCCTCTTAACCCTCACCACCTTCCTGTAGCCACTCTCTCTCTCTCTCTCTCTCTCTCTCTCTCTCTCTCTCTCTCTCTCTCTCTCTCTCTCTCTCTCTCTCTCTCTCTCTCTCTCTCTCTCTCTCTCTCTCTCTCTCTCTCTCTCTCTCTCTCTCTCTCTCTCTCTCTCTCTCTCTCTCTCTCTCTCTCTCTCTCTCTCTCTCTATCTCTCTCTCTCTCTCTCTCTCTCTCTCTCTCTCTCTCTCTCTCTCTCTCTCTTTTCGTCTCCCGGTTTGGTGAAGCGACTCTGTATCAACATTTTCACTCCCCGGTTTTTTCTATTGCTGAAGTTACCGGTTTACTCACAGCTTGGGATGTTACGTAGACCTTTAGTAGTAGATGTAGGCAGGCAGACAGCTCCCTTGTTGAATGAAATATATGAGTGATTGTGTTTTCCTTGTGTTGTTAATAAATTTTCCCTCCAGTTCTCGTTCCTCTTTTTCCTCTCCTGTTCTTTTTTTGTCATACTTTTTCTCCTCCGTTTCTTCTTCCTCCTCCTGTGTCCTCCTCTCCCTGCCTCTTCTTACTTTCGTTAACTGTATATTCTTTTCTTTCTGCTTAGTTCCTCCCTTTAATTTTCCTCCCCCTTCTTCTTCTTGTCATTCTTTTCCTCCTCCTCCTTCATCTCCTCCTCTCCTTATCTCTTCTTCCTTTCATTAACTGTATATTCTTTTCTTTCTGCTTAGTTTCTCCCTTCCATTTTCCTCCCTCTTCTTCTTCTTGTCATTCTTTTCCTCCTCCTCCTTCATCTCCTCCTCTCCTTATCTCTTCTTCCTTTCATTAACTGTATATTCTTTTCTTTCTGCTTAGTTTCTCCCTTCCATTTTCCTCCCTCTTCTTCTTCTTGTCATTCTTTTCCTCCTCCTCCTTCATCTCCTCCTCTCCCTGTCTCTTCTTCCTTTCATTTACTCGCTCTTTTCTCCTTATTTTCCTTCCTCCTGCTCATCATTCTCAAATATTTCATTACCCTAATTTGTCTGTCTGGCTGGCTTTCTCTCTCTCTCTCTCTCTCTCTCTCTCTCTCTCTCTCTCTCTCTCTCTCTCTCTCTCTCTCTCTCTCTCTCTCTCTCTCTCTCTCTCTCTCTCTCTCTCTCTCTCTCTCTCTCTCTCTCTCTCTCTCTCTCTCTCTCTCTCTCTCTCTCTCTCTTTGTTCCTCCCTCTCTCGCCTCTCGCAGTTTTCCCTCTTTCCTCTCTTCCTCCATTTCACCTTATATGTATTTCTGCCTCTCTCCTTTCATCCTCTTTTTACGCGATTCAGGTATTGATTTTTAGACATATTTACCTATTTGTTCTTTCCCCGCACCCTCTCTGCCTCCTCTTGCTCCACTCCCTCTTCCTCCTCCTCCTGCTCCTGCTCCTGCTCCTCCTCGTCCCCCCTCATCATGGTGCACCAGTTCCTCCAGTCACTCCATTCTTCCCTGTCGCTTTCCCCATTACAGCAAAACTCGACCCAGCCACTCGCCTCCACACAGCTGATCGCACTGCCACCGGCCGATGCACTTCCACCACCACCACTACAACAGCAACCACCACCACCACTACCACCGCTACTACTAATACGAGGTTGGTTATTCCGCAGCTTCCTTCCTTCTAGTTTCTTTCATGCTTATTATTTTCTTCTTCATCTTTCAGGGCAAAAAGTGCATGAAGGAGAGTAAGGCATGAATTTCAGGTATATACATAAGCATCCAGTAATTAAGCTATGTGGACAGGTAACCTTCGTCTTCCTAGTATGCATTGGCAGGTAGAGGGAATTAAATTATATGCAAAAGAGAAAACGAAAATGATAAGGAAAATACTTCGATACCAAAAATATACTAATAGCAATCATGACTTATTTGAGGCTGAAAAGGAAATAAAAGTAATGATTATGATAAAGTTACAGGTGAGGGAAGGTATATAGAATCATTGATACACCTGTACTCGCAAAGGTAAGTCTCTCTCTCTCTCTCTCTCTCTCTCTCTCTCTCTCTCTCTCTCTCTCTCTCTCTCTCTCTCTCTCTCTCTCTCTCTCTCTCTCTCTCTCTCTCTCTTTCTCTCTTCGGAGCGGCGGGCGGACGGACCAAACCACAGCAGCCAGCAGGAGGGAGATGAGGGTCGGGGAAGGGCCGGGAAGATGAGAGGAGGAATTCCAGCATCCGGAAGCCGCAGAAAACGTGCTGCTAGACCCGATTAATGCCGTTGAGGGAACAAGAGCCACCACCACCACCACTGCTACCTCTTTCCCGACCTCCTTCAACTCCCACCATCATGAAGATTAATACCTCAGCTACCGTCGTTTACAATACCGTTGTTAATTAGACGAATGCTACCGCTACTGTTTGTTTTTCATTCTTATTACGAAAGGAGGCAAAAAAAGAAGGAAAATTAATAAAAGAGAAGGTAAATGACATCTGGTTTAACTTCATTCTCGTTTCCCAGATGAATAAAGACAGAATGATAAAATGCCGATGCTTACTACTACTACTACTACTACTACTACTGCTACTACTACTACAACTACTACTACTACCACTACTACTGCCACCATCACCCCCATCATCTTATTACGTAAAATCATTCCTTCATAAACTTTTACAACCCTTACGTATCCATTACAACCTCTAACTACCACCACCATTACCATTTCCCTTCCTCTCTACCTTCCTCTACCCTCCCACACTAAGGTAATTTCCAGCCTCCTACTGCCATTACAGCTTCCACCTTCGCTGCCATTATTCCCACTCTCATGCTGCGTTTATTGCACCTATAGATACGTAGCTCTTTATACTACCACATTCCTCCTCTCCCTCCTCTCTGGTCCTTGTTTCAGTCTGGTAGTCCCTTGTCTTTGCCGTAACCCGTCCGTCTTTAGCTTGTATACCGGGTCACCGTAGATAGAGAGACATGTATCGCTGTTATTGTGGTCACTGTTGCTGTGTCCCTTAGTTTGTCTCTCGTTATAGTATTGTTTTATGAGGTTATTGTTACTGCTGCACATACGACCACCACTACCACTACTACTACTACTACTACTACTACTACTACTGATGCTACTACTACTATTAATGCTGCTATTGCTATCACAGAGGAACCTAATACAGTGGGAAAAGAATGACTGGTGTAGTTATAGGATGAATGATGAAGAACTGCAGGAAAGGAGTCAGTTAGGTAAAGGTAAGGTAAGGTAAGGTAAGGTAAGATAAGGTAAAGTAAGGTAAGGTAAGGCAAGGGAAAGGTAAGGTAAAGTATGGGAAAGGTAAGGTAAGGTAAGTAAAGGTCGGTGCATACGGTATACCTGCGCGTGACTCCGGTGCTCATCTCCGAACCCTTGGCGAAATTAAGAGGTGAAAAACAACTTCATAGGAGAGGAATGGAATGTCGGACCACGGAAGGGATATCTGGCGAAGGGGTGGAGGCGGGCGAGGCATTAAGTGATAGTCATCGCCGCAGGTGCAGCCAGGGTGGACAGGTAGACAGGTGGGGCGGGTTACTGGAAGATATGGACCAACGAGAAAGAGGGAGGGAGGCAGAGAGGAATACAAACAAAGAGACAGATGGCGAGAGATAGGCAGACTGATTTAATTTTTTCATTCCTCATCCGGTTTTCGAATTCTTGCGTCCTTAAATTACAGTAGAAAAAGGATAGTCCAGAGTTAGTCATCACCTTTGTCTTATATATGTAAAAATGAGAGAAAATAGGAAGGGGGAGATACAGTAGAGAAAAAAAAAAGAAAAAAATAGTGAAAAAATAGGTTAAGAGAGGGAGAGGCAGAGAGGAATATAAGCAATTAGACAGACGATGAAAGATAGGCAGACTGATTTATTTTTTCATTTCTCATCCGGTTTCCCATCTCTTGCGTCTTTAAGAGAGGGAGAGCCAGAGAGCAGAGAGGAATACAAAGACAGTGGGAGATAGG
This sequence comes from Eriocheir sinensis, assembly GCF_024679095.1. Lineage (NCBI taxonomy): Eukaryota > Metazoa > Arthropoda > Malacostraca > Decapoda > Varunidae > Eriocheir > Eriocheir sinensis. The sequence goes on along the minus strand of NC_066520.1, from coordinate 22,637,379 downwards.
CAGACTGATTTCTTTTTCATTCCTCATCCAGTTTCCTATTTCTTGCGTCTTTAAGAGAGGGAGAGGCTGAGAGGAACCCAAACAGAGAGAAAGTGAGAGATAGGCAGACTGATTTCTTTCTCGTTCCTAATCTGGTTTTCCTATTTCTTGCGTCTGTAAGGGAGGTAAAGGCTCCTCTATTTTCCCGTTTCTTGCGTCTTTAACAGAGGTAAAAGTAGAGAGGAATACAAACAGAGACAGTGAGAGATAGGCAGATCGATATGCTTTTTCACTCATCTAATTTCCCGTTTCTTGCGCCATTAGAAGAGGTAAAGGCAGAGAGGAAAATAAGCAAATTGAGGAGACGGTGAAAGATAGGCAGACTAATTTTTCCTCTTTAATCATTTCCATATTTACGTTCATTGTGACGGAGATGAGCACAGAGGCAACGCGCAGCTATACCGTATGCCCCCAACTCTCCTTTTTAGATAGTTGAGAAAATACTTTTGGACACTAAACGACCAGCCAAGAAATATATATGCACGTACTTTATAATGGCAATATTTTGGGGATAATGGTAGACTGTGCCCAATTAGTCTCCTTAATTTGAAGCAGTTAGATAGTTTGGGTCTAATTAGGCTCTCCCGCACTTCCCTAACCGTCGGCGTTAATCAAGCTAATCCACCTGTAATTTCGGTCATTGCACTGTCACCCTCCTCGAGAATAAGTACAAAAAAATGAGAAAACCTTCACTCAGCCTCGAGGGAACACTGCTGGAAAAGACTACATGACCTCAGCGAGAAGGAATGTAGAAAGAAACAAGTCTCGCTCTTTTTTTCTTCTTTATCAAGGGAATTGTACGATGAACTTCAGCTCCAGACTTTCAGTGACTTGTGTAGCCAATGATTCTAGGATGACTGGAGACTTCACGACATCTTACTGTATCAATCGCATCGTCGCTGTATATTCTGCCACTGTCATCGCTATCAAAGACAAAAGAAAAAATAAGGAGTGGTTTTTTATTTTTACATCAAAGGACACGGCTCAAGGGCAACAAAAAGAGTACCAAAAAAAAAAAAAAAAGCCCGCTACTCGCTGCTCCCATATTAGATAACAGTAAAGAGTAGCCATCCTTTAACTACGACATCTTACTGTATTAACTTCATCGTCATTGTTCTGCCACTATCATCGCCGTTAAGGTTCCCCCAATAAAAGAGTTAAGGAATGGACTTTAATCCCTTTAACTACGATATCCTACGGTACTAACTTCATCGTCACTGTTCTGCCATCCTCAGCGCTACCAAAAGCTAAAAAAACAGTTAAGGTATGGACGTTGATCCCTTTAACAACCTCTGTGATACTTATTGTCAACGGCCAGAGCGATATTGGTTCCGGGGTGAAACTTGTATTACAGCGACCTTTTGCTTTGGTATCACTCTCGTTCACCTGACAGAAAGCTGAGGAGGGTTGGGAGGAAGGTGAAGGAGAGAATGTGTCTATTATTTCACATATAATAATAAAAATATAAATAATTGAGAGAGAGAGAGAGAGAGAGAGAATCGTGGGGACATCTTTCTTCACTCTACTCGTGTTTATAACCTTCACTGATAACAACACACCTGAGCGACACGTATATCCCACAACACACACACACACACACACACACACCGCCCTTCCCCCACACACAATAATTGAGGGTGGAGGTAACCGACAACCAGGCAGACAGTCACGTATTTCACTTATTCTTTAAAACCAAAACTCACCCCTCGGAGGGAGAGAAAAAAAAAAATCCCAAACCCAGGCTTCGGAGAGCCACGTCACGCACCGCGCCTCATGGCCCATCAGACTCACGGCCGCCCAGACGCGTCGTGCGGGCCGAGGAGTGGCTGAGGAGGCGACGGTCCTGCGAGACGGCGGTGCAGGGCAAGCCTCCCCTCACGCCGCTTCTGGTCTGAGGCGTCCGTCATGCTGCACGGAATACGGTTTTCTTCTTCCCGTAACTGTATATGTCCAGTGACGGAGGAAGGAATGATAGTAAGTCCGCCTCTGATAGACCTGCGGGTTGCATAAACTCCAAGGCTTGTCTGTACTTGATGTATGATATGTCGAGAGGATTACAGCTCCGCTCCCCGAATAAGGTCTCGTGAGAAATGTTACGAAGTGTTTCAAAACTTTCCCTCTGAGATATCTGCTCATACACTGCGCAGGAGCTATGATTACAATTATTTATTCCTTATACTTCATGCAATGCGTTCCAGGCCTCGTTAGCTGCCTGGCAAGAGAACACGTCCGTCGTATTTCCCGCGTGTCGTGTGGCGGCCAGGGAGCGGCGGCCTGCTGCCTCTTGCTTAAGTCCGTGAGACTCGCTGCAGCCCCTCACGCCGCCGCCTGAGACCGCCTGTTGCAAGACCGCCGAATATGTGAAGCATCTCCACTCGCTAAAGTGACTGCAGCACAAATGGAGAAGCAGTCATCCTTTACTGAGTGTAGATTCGAACCCTGAGATGGGACGCAATAGTACGAAGCATTAATATGTTAGGTATACACTAAAACGAGGTATCTCAAATTCAACCCCAGCTGCATATAAGCAAGACTTTTCTGTATGTAACATAACACTAAACAAAGCTACACGTTAAGACATATCAGTATTTTCGCAGCATAAAGCACGCTGAAGGTTCCGTTTCACGCCTTTAAGTGCACTATTATCTTGGTAACAAGGACAAAAGGGAAGAAAATGGATAAACAGCAACTATGCTTCAGTTGCTTCTACCTAAACCAAGTGTCCGAGACAGGACGCCATTGCGCAACATACAATGATAACATGATAAGTGTCATAATAAATACACTGGGAGACAACAAACAGCCTTCAACCTTGGTAGTACTTCGTACCGCCACACTTCCCGCCCCTGTGAACCATGTTACGATTATCCAGGTATATTATTATTATTATTATTATTATTATTATTATTATTATTATTATTATTATTATTATTATTATTATTATTGTTATTACCATTATTATTATTATTATTATTATTAGTAGTAGTAGTAGTAGTAGTAGTAGTAGTAGTAGTAGTAGTAGTAGTAGTATCATTATTATTATCATTATTGTGTATAAGCAAACTCTCCTCTAAGCATTACATTTCTGGCGCTTCCAAGAACAGAGAGAAGGTTTTTGAAGCTCCTGGAATGCATTCTTGGCAGGTAAAGTCCATCTGCCCGCTCCTAATTATCCCTCATCTCCTCCCCTTCACCAGTCCCATACCTCTCCTCTCGAGTGTTCCTCATCTCTGTGCCATCTCACCGTCAAAGGGTTAAGTAAGGACCGTAAGGCACCGAGCACCGAGCTTTCTTTAGACTGCCCAAACGACCTATTGTCACCCAGCTTTCTGCTTAAAAAGGGTGACTCGCCACAATCTCGTCAGTCGTCAGAGAAACTCCTGTAGGGATAAGCAGCTGCGAGGGGGCTTAAGTTTCCCATAGGTTAAGTTATTATTTAAGTGTCTGTGCTTACCGCCGAGTCACTGTCGCCTCCCTCACTTTGTACTCCTGCTTACTGTCGTGTGAACGCAAACGGTGCCTCGTGTTGAAGATGCTTAGTTCATATGTGTTTAATCGTCTATGTGTCCCGCTCATTGAAGTGTCTTGCTTATCTACGTACATATCTGCCGCAATGTGTAACTTAAGGCTCTGGGCCGCAACCTCTACACAAAAAAAACAACTAAATGCCAGAGGTCGGAGGGCGGTGGGTACACAGCATCTAGTACTGTCCAAAGGCTTCGAAACGGGTCGTGAGGGAAACGTAAAAATAAATCTTGGTCGCAGTAAGAACCTAAGGCGCTGGGTGGCTACTTACACATTAATAACTAAATGCCATAGGTCGAGGAGGGGGGTACACAGCTTCTAGTACGGTCAACAGCCTTCAAAACGGGTCGTGAGGAAAATGATTAAAGTAAAAGTTCAAAGGAGACTGAACTAAGCGATGCAAGATACACATTTCGCTAACCGCCTCATCTCAGGTGGATCGATTTCAAGGTAACATTATTAGGGACTGGCTCTGGTGTTTGGAGGCACTCAGCTCTTCTTCCACGCACTGTTTTGTCAACCTCCTAATGAACTGAGTGTGTGTGTGTGTGTGGGGGGGGGGAGGGGTGCAGTAGTAGTAGTAGTAGTAGTAGTAGTAGTAGTAGCAGTAGTCGTAGTAGTAGTAGGGGCAGCAGTAGCAGCAGAAGTAGTAAACGCACAGTTAATTCCTCGAAAGACTCATCGGTGGCTGCAGTTAAACCACCGCAGGAGTGAAAACTGAAGGGAGGGAGGGCGTGACTGAGGCTCGCCGGCCAGCTCAGAGTGACTGGAGTAGGCCAAGCCAGTTATGTAAGAGTCACGTGTTCCTTCCTGAGGCAATCATTATCTCACCATTGTTGCTGCCCTCTCTCTCTCTCTCTCTCTCTCTCTCTCTCTCTCTCTCTCTCTCTCTCTCTCTCTCTCTTATAATAATGGCGAAAAAGAGAAGGAAAGTAAGAAAAAGGCCTAACAGAAGGGAAAGACATTTAAAAGGTTATAAGGGAAATTTTAAAGGTACTGGATTCTACTAAGACGCATCCGAGAGCCTTCAATGTATATGATGATGGCGACAAAAAGAAAAAAAAATGTAAAAAAAAAGGCCTAACATCAGGGGAAGCCATTAAAATGGTCATAAGGGAAATTTTAAAGCTACTGGATCCTACTACATCGAATCCAAGAACCTTTAAAATAATATGATGACGGCGATAGAAAGAAGAAACAAGAGAAGGAAGAAAAAGGCCCAACACCAGGGAAAGCCATTTAAAAGGTCACAAGGTAAACTTTAAAGCTTATGGATTCCACTGAGCCGCATCCGGGAGCCTTTGATAAGTGGCGTGCCCGATCCGTTTCCCTCTGGTCCAGTTAGCGTGGCGAGGGTCAGGTAGTCCGTAGATCAGATCACACACACGCTGGCCCTCCTCGCCGCCACGCCCCTCCACCCCGACCTTAAGATGCTACGGTCCTCAGAAGACAGATGGATAGATAGATAGATAAGGAGTGAGGGTGTGTGGGGGTGTTCGCTCTTTGTTGTCCGTGAATAAAGTAAGCTAAAAATATACTAGACATGCATCATACCTTACACAATTTTAACTCCACTTCAAATAAATGAGTGAGTGGATGGATGGAAAGGTAACCGACTCATTAGCTACAGGTAAATAAAGTAAGGTGAGGTAATGAGTGAATACGATTGAACTCTTCTTTCTTTTTCTTCTTTTCTTTGTGAGGTTGAGTGAGCGGAGTGGAGTTATACGAGCGATCAGAGGGAATAAGGATGAAGACAACGGAACAGCAAGTAGAGTTAATAGCAAGTTAATAGTAATTGGGTTAAGTATAGCAAAGTTAGTAGAAATAGGGGTAAGTATTGTAAAGTTAGAAGTAATTGGAGTAGAGTTAGTAGCCAGTATGGTAAAAGTAACAGTGGAAAAGAGTTAGAGGTAAGTGGAGTTACAGACGGGGTGAGGGAGGAGGGGGGAGGAGCAGGTAAGAGGGTTAGCGAGTGGAGGAACATGTGAGTGGAGCTTAAAGTGAGTGGGAGTGGGAGTGGCCATGTGAGTGGACTGAGACGGGTGAGTGGCCTGCATGGCTGGGTGGGGGAAGCCAGTGGTGTTGGAGGTCGCTGGCCTCTCCTAAGTCGCCCCAGATCACAATAACCTCCCCTCACCTTTTGGGCAACAGGTATACAGGTAGGCTCGCTCTTACACGCCATGGGGAGGGAAGGGAACATGTGCTGGGGGTGGGGAAGTTAGGGAGAGAAAAGGACATGGGTAAAGGCGATAATAAGGTTGGTAAAGAGGGAGACATGAGGAAGGTTGGGAAGGGAAAATAACAACTGGCGGGGAACCTGAGAGAGAGAAGGAGAAGGAAGGGCGATGGACTCAAAGCAGCTGGAGGGTAATTTATAGGAAAACAGAAAGAGGCAACAATATTTATACAAACGAGTAAGGAAGCAAGAAGATGAAGGCATAAACTTTGTGGATAATGGATGAGTTGATTAGATTAGATTCCAGAGCTGAAGGAGGAAATAAATAGCGGGATGAGGGAGTAAATGTATCGAGAAACAAAAATACGTAAACAATAAGTGCTTGAATAAGTGTAAATGAAAAAGAATCTCGAATATTTCATTGAATTACTAAAACTTTAAATAACAAGAGACAGACAGACACAGACAAACAAATAGACAGAGAAACAGACACACATACGGACAGACGAGCTGGAGAAAGGGCAATAGAGAAAGAGAAAGGGAGAAGAGGGAGGGAGAGAGGGAGTCCAGTCCAGCCCAGCCCAGCCTGCCCGCCGCCCTGCCCCTGACGTCAGCCCCACGCAACACTAAGACCAGACCAGACGGCTTTCTCAGGTGTTTCCTGCGCAACACACCGACACGCCACGAAGCCCCAGTTACCTGCACCGCACACCTGCAGCGCCTGTTTATACATTCACGGCACGAAGGAGATGTAAGTCTGCGTACGTCCTTCCCTCCTGCTGTAGACGTCCTCTTACGATCGTCTCTTTAATCTTTCTTCCCATCTACCTGGTTTTATTGTTTACCTGAGTGTTGTAACCTAAGCTAACCTAGCCTAATTTAAGCAAACCTAGCCTAACCTAGCCTAACCTGACCCAACCTAACCTTACCTAACGCATCTTATTTCATTTTATTTTTCGCCATCAAATGAGTTTTTCTCTAAGTATGGCAAGTTTTTTTTTTAAGGTGGTAAATTAACGTTTTCTGCATCAGATTAGACTGTCAAGGTTCTTAGATAGTAAATTTGGCGTTATCCCCATCATAAAGTAAGCATGGCAAGGCTTCTAGAGTATGCAAATTCAACGTTAACACCTTATGAGGGTCTTTATGTCTGATTGTAAGCACCAAACATACACAGACAGATAGTAAGTTCCCACATCGTTTAAATTAAGTTACTTTTGAGAGCGGTCCCAGTCAGGGGTGATGCCCATGACTAAGGAAGCAGAGCACAGTGACGCCGTGAGTCCCTGAGTAGCAACAAGACGTCTCCTTCATCACCATGGGAACAAGGGAGCTATAGCATCAGAGGGAAGGTTACGGCACAGTGACGAGGAGGAGGAGGAGGAATACATAGGAATACATAGGGAGAACAGACACCAGAAGACCTATCGGTCTATGGCGAGGGTGTCTGTTTACTACCGCTACTACTAGTAATCTACGTGTGATAGGACAGGACAGAAAAGATGAAGGCTCCCGAGGAGGAGGAGGAGGAGGAGGAGGAGGAGGAGGAAGAGGAGGATGACCTTGGCTAAAACCATATCTTCAGGAAGTCTCGTATGGCTTCTGGGAGCACACACACACACACACACACACACACACACACACACACACACACACACACACACACACTACTACTACTACCACCTCTCCTTGCGTTAGATATGTATATATTTATGAAAAAAAAACTAAGACAAAAAATTCCCGATGAATAGATAATAATAGCCACGACATCTCAGAACCAACCAACACCAGAATAAGAGGATTTGAATGTATTAATAAAAGTATGAGTAACATAACCGCTGTGATGTATAGTGTCGGATCGCTTCTATAGGAGTCTAAAGCGGCACTCGTGAGGCGAAGGGTAAAGAAAGAGTAAACAAACAAAGAAGAGAAAGCCCACAAGACTGAGCCCTCGGCCGGAAATGACAGCCAAGGCAAGAATTATGTCAATGGGGAGGAGGAAGAGTGACCTTGCCTGCGTGTGTGTGTGTGTGTGTGTGTGTGTGTGTTAACTACAGAAGGTAAGAACGACGAAAAAGAAGTGAAAGAAAAAAAAGACGGACAGGATGGAAGAATATGATAAGAAGAACATAATAGTCTTTGTCATGTGTGTTAAAGGAGCGGAGAAAAGAACGACACCCCTTTAAACTATACTGGACACCTCACCTCTGGCTACTACCCTTTACGCTCTCACAATCCCATCCTTACTTCACTCACCCCGAAGAGACACCGAGAGAACATAATTATAGTCTATCTGTCATGTGTGTTAAAGGGACGGAGAAAAGAACTACACCCCCTTACACTATACTGGACACCTCACCTCCAGCTACTACCCTTTACACTCTCACAATCCCATCCTTCCTTCACTCACCACGAAGAGACACCCACCAGCCAAGTCTATGCGTCTGCCACACCCATGAATACCCAACACCTCACACCTCATCCCACCACCCATACCCACGCGTACCCAGTGCACAGCTAACCGCAAAACACCCCTGACAGCCCCACCCAGCCACACCCGACCACACCCAGCCCTACAACCGGCCACACCCACTGCAATACCCAGCCCCACCCTGAAGGAATGCCAAGGGAAATCAAACCACAGGAACCCGTGGACACGAAATGCATGAGTGGGTGACATGTTTTTTACCCCTCAATACACATGCACGTGGAGTTGTAGGCGGTAATGCTTCCTCCACATTCTGTCACGTCAAGCCAAGCCGACCACACTTGAGCCCCCATTCGACCACACCCAAATAGTAACTGTGCTGAGTACCTGAGGTGGCTTCGTACAAACCAGCTCACATCAGGAGGGTCTAAGAAGAAGAGGAGGAGGTGGTGGTGAAGGTGGAGAAGTAGGAAGACAAAGAGGGGGAGTGCGGATTAAACGAGGTATTAGTGATAGGGTTACGGCTGTGGTGAATGATTAAGAAATGGAGGAAGGGATGCAGAAAGAAGGAGGAAGGAAAAATATGTTTGTGGTAGCGGTGATGAAACAATACAGACGGAAGGGTATGATTTTCTTTTATTTTTTAGCTACAGAGACAAAGATAAGACACTCAGAAACACTTCAAGATGGATTTAGGAGCTGGAAATCAAGGAATACAGAAAGGAGGAAGGAAAATATTTGTCGTGGTAGTGATGGAGAAACAATACAGACGGGAGGATATGATTTTCTTCTCATTTTTAGATACAAAGACAAAGATAAGACATTCAGAAACACTTTAATATAGACAGAAGATGGAAATCAAATGCCTAAGGAGACACGAAGCAGGGGACTCAAGAACGGGAAGACCCACAGTGACCAACAACCCAGGAAGACGAGAAGAGGGCATACTTACACAAACAAACAGTACCTTACATGCAGATCAATCCACTGACACACACACACACACACACACACACACACACACACACACACACGTAATCAGCATTCTTGGCCGAGTTACGGAACAATGCAGTGCGCGGCGTGACGTCCAAGATGATGCCAAGGGAGGGAAAGGTGAGTGAGGTTGACCAGACGGCAGAGAGATGCTGGTTGGTTCTTTCCCTCCCAACCTCCTCCTGACCACGATCTAAGAGGCATCAACCGCATGGACTCGAACACAAGGTACAGGTGAATGAAGACCCCTCAAGGCTACTACACTACCTAGATACTATTGCCTCCTTCATGTGGTTAGCTCTCGGCCGCTGGGCATGCAAGGTTCACAGGAGGACGGCTTAGGACGCTCACCCCAGCACCACCAGCACCGACAGACTTGCCTAAGGTGTTGGAGTCTTTGTGTGTAGCCGCATGTTGGAAGGAGATCGAGAGGAAGCTACGGTTTCGGGTGTATATGAATGAAATGTATGTAAGGTTATATAGAAGTGAGTAGGGCTGGATTCTCAGTTATATGCTTGAAGGAGGATCGAGAGGAAGGTAAGGTTTGTCTAGATATGAATGAAGAAAAAGCAGAATGAGAATAAAGAATGCGGACCGTGATATTTATCATGAAGGTCAACAAATAATAGAAGGTAATAAAAAAAGACATAAGTTAAGACCAAGGACGGTTTATGACCATGAGTGAAAATAAAACAAAATATGATTATGCAAAATGCTTCTCTGGACATGCTACTAACCACACACACACACACACACACACACACACACACACACACACACACACACACAAACACACACACGTGGCACTCATTAAAAAAAAAAAAGGAAACCACACCTTATCCCGTTACAAAGGATGGAAGAAGATTCATATGTGTGTGTGTGTGTGTGTGTGTGTGTGTGTGTGTGTGTGTGTGTTCTCTACAGGTCATCATAAGTTATCTCAAAGGAATAATATCTTCTCTCTCTTTAGTTGACCTCATCTCTCTCTCTCTCTCTCTCTCTCTCTCTCTCTCTCTCTCTCTCTCTCTCTCTCTCTCTCTCTCTCTCTCTCTCTCTCTCTCTCTCTCTCACTAACGTTATTTACACATAGTTATTTTTTTTCTGTTACCTCGTAGTCTCTCCTCTTTATTAGCTCACACATTTCTGAACCTGTCTTCCTTTCCGGCGTTTGTGATCTGTTTATTCCCTCCTTTCATCTTATCTCTCCTTTGCTAGTGCTTATGTATTTCACTGACTACTTTCACTTATACACCTTTCCAACCTTTACTCTCTATCTATATCTCTCCTCTATCTATCTATCTCACCTTATCCAGCATCATCTATAAACCACGTCACTTGATCTCTATTTCTCAAGTATAATTCAAAGGTCAGATTCGTATGTCTCTTCACACCTTCACACCCACCCAGACGTCCAGGTATGCAAGGTAATGTAGAGTAACCAAGAAAGCATTATGCAAATTACCCATAGCGGCTCAGGGTTCGGTTCCTGGCTGGCGGGTGTAAGGGGGGAGGAGGGGGGGGGGCAGTGTGTTTGAGGAAGTTGGTGGGGAGTTCGCGGCGGGGGTCAATGATACGTTAAATCAAGCGCTGGATCACATACACTTCGGTACCCAGCGCATGTAATGAAGGTAGTGGATCGTCGGCGGCGGTGGTATAAAACGAGGTTAGCCGATGTGGAGTAAAGAAGCACACACACACAAAAAAAAAAAAAAAAAGTGAAAGACGAAAATAAAATAAGTTGAAAGCCTGAACAAAAACACATCTACGCCCTGTCATCATACCACCACTATCATCATCATCATTAGCTTTTATCCCTCCCCCTCAACCCATTCCGCCCTTCCTCCCTCCCCCGTCAATTACCTGGACTGCCTGAGGTGCGCCGCTACAGGTGAGGGCTACAACACAGGTGCTGCCCCACCCCCCCTCCCCCCCCCACACACATATACACACACGTGCCCCGGTCAGTCCAGTCACCTCAGTTTAAAGGGATTGGCAGCTCTCAATTCAGGCTTTCTAAATTTATCCAGGCAGGCTACTATATGATGTTATCTCTCTCTCTCTCTCTCTCTCTCTCTCTCTCTCTCTCTCTCTCTCTCTCTCTCTCTCTCTCTCTCTCTCTCTCTCTCTCTCTCTCTCTCTCTCTCTCTCTCTCTCTCTCTCTCTCTCTCTCAAGATTATTAGGAAAAGCAGAGAATGGAAGGAAGGCGAGGAGAGGAGGAACTAGGAACATATGTGAGAGGCTCTGAAGAAACGAAAAAATGGGGAGGAGGAAGATGAAGAAGAGGAGGAGGAAGAGGAAGAGGAGGAGGAGGAGAGTATGAGGCTGGCAACTCTCAACTCACTTTCCAAAACCTGTTCCTCTTTAATTTCTGGCACGCAAGGAGAGGCAGGCAGGCAGGTAGGCGGGTAGGCAGGTGGGTGGTGGAGAGGCGGAGAGATGGAGGGCGTGATGTATTACCGCAGCAAGGCAAGAGGAGGTGAATGAGTGAGATGAAAAACGAGCGTAAGGTAAAGGTGGAGAGAGAGAGAGGGAGAGGTGAGAAGAGAAAGAAAGAAGGGAACTGGAGAAGGGTGGACGGGTGGAAGGGAGAAAAAGTAGGAAGGAAGGGAGGGTAAAAGAGTGGAAACGAAGTGAGAGAAAGAGAAGGGAGAGATGATGGGATGAAAGAGTGAAAGGGAAGAGAAAGAGAAAAAGAAAGGGAGTTTGAGGAGGGTGGAAGGGTAGAAGAAAGAGAGAGGAAGAAAGAGAGAAGGGAAGAGTAGAAAAGAGAGAGAAGGAGTAAGAGCAAACAGGGTAGGAAAGGAGGAGGTGCAAGGCAGGAAAAGAAGCGAAGGAGGACGAGGAGGAGGAGGAAGGAAGGATGACGAGCGGAAATCATGTGTAAAGAACGTTAAGTGTCCGGGAAGGAAAAAATATTCACTTTGAAAGAGTCAATTAAATAAATATTCGATGAAGGCTTTTCAGACCAATGAGAGAGAGAGAGAGAGAGAGAGAGAGAGAGAGAGAGAGAGAGAGAGAGAGAATAAATGGATAATCAAAACAAAGAGCGATCCACCTCTCTCATGAAGCGCCAAACAAACAAGAAAATCAATATTTTCACAAATAAATATAAGTAAAGAAAAGGAAGAAAAATAATAAAGAAATAAACAAAAGAAAATACAAGATGGAGCGAGACATATCAACAAAAATAACAACAATATCCATCCATATCTATACCCCCAAAATAATATATAGCTCTATCGAATTTCAACTCTAAACCTTCAACAACACAACAAACTTCCTTTCGTAACTCTCAAGGAGACAAAAACACACTTCAATAACAATTATACCACAACAGGAAACTTCTTGCTCTCCCACTAACAGTAGGAAAGCCCAGGTGATTAACTGACTACATTAAATTTAAAACCACACCTGACATACCCATCCATATTCACAAGCACTTCCGAGAGCCTCACACACCCACAGTAAATAAGACTTTCGTAGAGGAGGTTATTGTGGGTCCTTCCATGGGTAGTTTTGTGAGCCTAGTGATACTTTGACAAGGCTTCTGCACCATGAATGTGAAAAAGCACTCATGAAAACCAAACTAATCTCCTTTTGGCTTTAGAAAATAGTTGAGAGACAAGAGTGTCTGAGCATACGGGCTTACACACCTAATTTGGATAAGGCTTTCGTAGAGGTTGTTGTGTATACATCCACGGGTAGTTTTATGAGCCGAGTGATGGTTTAACAAGGCTTCTGCCCCGTGAATGTGAAAAAGCGCTCATGAGAACCCGACTAATCTCCGTTGTGGCTTTAGAAAATAGTTAGGAGCCGAAAGCGTCTGAGCATACGGACTTACACACCTAATTTGGGTAAGGCTTTCGTAGAGGTTGTCGTGGATACTTCCATGGGTAGTTTAATGAGCCTAGTGATGGTTTAACAAGGCTTCTGCCCCGTGGATGTGAAAAAGCACTCATGGGAACCCGACTAATCTCCTTGGTGGCAGAAGGATATAGCTGTTGTGAGTGCCGAGATCGTCTGAGCATACGAGAGTCGGGAATTACATGTAAACAAACACGAACACCACTAGCATAATAATTTCGCTTTCCCTCTTGCTCTCTGGGAACCCCGTCACACCCATCACCTACGTCACCCTCCTCAGCCCCTTCGTCAGCCCTTTCCTCAACCCCATCCAGCCACGCCTCAGCCTCCCCGTCAGCCCCTTCCTCAGCCCTTCCCAGCCACACCTCAACACAGCAAAACAAACACACGAAGGCACAGTTCCAGAGGGCAAAAACACGACCTTGGGGATAAGGAAAAGCAGCTAAACGCCATAACGACATCCTTGTAATGAGTCAGACTTCCTGGGGGTGGAGGGAATGATGGGGGGGAGGGATCTCTCTCTCTCTCTCTCTCTCTCTCTCTCTCTCTCTCTCTCTCTCTCTCTCTCTCTCTCTCTTCCATGGAGTATTTTAAGAGAACAAGTGATTAGAAACACACAACAGTCCACCTGTTTTCTTTCTTTATTGTTCTATATTTTCCTCCTCCTCCTCCTCCTCCTCCTCCTCCTGGTTGTTGCCCTATTAGGTCTTCCTCGTGATACAACTGCACGCAATATACACGAAATAAAATAGAAAAGGCATAAAAATAAGGAGCGTGATCTTGTGCCCGTAATACCGACCTAAATTCTCTCTCTTTCTTGGTGTTTCAGCTTGAGGAGGGTCACTCTGGTGGTAGTAGTAGTAGTAGTAGTAGTAGTAGTAATATCTTGGTGACCTTCCACAAATGTTACGTTAAGTATTCATCTAAGGACTTGTCGTGGATTGCTGAGTCGACTGTGTGTGTGTGTGTGTGTGTGTGTGTGTGTGTGTGTGTGTGTGTGTGTGTGTGTGTGTGTGTGTGTGTGTGTGTGTGTGTGTGTGTATCAGCTGTTTGGCTTACATCAGATTGGGGCGAATGCTTTGTCAACAGAAAATCTATCCAATGTCTATATCTTGTCTGTCTGGCTGGCTGGCTGTGTCTGTCTGTCTGTCTGTAGGCATGTCTGTCTATCTAATATCCATCTTTCTATATATCTAAATGGCTATCTATTAAAATTCGAAGGCCAAAAGTGTATATATGCCTGTGTGTGTGCGTGTGTGTGTGTGTGTGTGTGTGTGTGTGTATGTGTGTGTGTGTGTGTGTGTGTGTGTGTGTGTGTGTGTGTGCGTGTGTGTAACGGGGCGCCTGGCATTCGGGGGGGAGAGGGCGGGGGAGGAGCATTGTACCACTGACAGCATAAAAGTACCTTACTCGCTTTCGTAAAGGGCTGATCCTATATTACTGCTGAAATTATAAGCTTGCATTCTCCCTTTAAAAATAGTGGTCGGAGATTTTGGCGTGGCGAAGGCTGAGGGGGAAAAAATACCTGATAAGTCGTGATAATACCAAGCGGTGTTCCGGAGGGTAGGAGAAAAATACATATGCGAATTATAACCGTGATTATCCTTACTAATCACACGGCATTACTTTCCTTCGTAAATGTTTATGGGCTTAGGGTACTGAGGAGACACGACAGCCTTTCATATAATAGCCAGGTGTTCATATGGGTTTAAATTTGTATGTGTTGAATATATTGTCTTTGAAAAGAGAGAAAAACGCAGGTCAGAAATTTTTAGGCATTAGTAAAAATAAAAATCCAAGTCAGATAATGTTAGGCCTTTGAGAAGAGAAAACACGTAGGTCAGAAATTTTGGGGGCATTTGAAAAGAGAAGAAAAACGCAGGTCAGAAATTTTTGGGCATTTGAAAAGAGAAGAAAAACGCAGGTCAGAAATTTTTGGGCATTTGAAAAGAGAAGAAAAACGCAGGTCAGAAAACTTTAAGCATTTGTAAAGAATAAAAACCCAGGTCAGAAACTTTTAGGAATTCGTAAAAGAGTAAAAAAACGCAGGTCAGTAAATAAAGACTCTCATTAGCTATTAAAAACGGGGCCACTTTTATTACTATTCTCTCTCTCTCTCTCTCTCTCTCTCTCTCCCCACCCGTGCCACCATCACAGACACAAGTTAATCACTACCACCACCATTACCAACAACAACAACATCAGACCACTACCACCTCCACCACCACCACCTCCGCCACCATTAACTCTCCCTTCAGCCTCTCAGAGATTAGCGTTGCTCCAAATCATCTTATCGTAATAACTCATTATGATAACACACCCGCTACTGCCGCTACCATTTCTCATTCCTGTGGACGGTAGGCAGCGGTCGGCCCACATACAAGTGCTACTATACGAAGACTTCACCCCATGGTTCTGTTGGTAAAGATATCGAGTACAGAGTATCTAGTCACCTCTCCTCCCGAAATTGACCTCTCTTTGGCCACTCTTCTGAACTCTTTTTTTTATTTATTGGGGCAGTGTTTAGCGGGGTTCTTTTCCTCATTAATACTTTTTTTGGTACCCTTGAGCTGCTTCCTTTGCTGTAAATAAAAATATTTCGTTCTCGTTTGTAGACTCCCGAGTTTAAAAGAGTATGTGTAAGAATGATTTTCTCTCTCAAAGGAGTTTTTTTTTCTTTTTACAGCACATGAAGCAACTCATGGGCAACAAAAAGAAAGTGTAGCAGCAAAAAGCCCGCTAATTGTTGCTCCCACAAAGCGAAAAGTAAAGAGTGGCACACCTGCATTGCCTCGTCACTCTACAGCACAATCATCTCGGTCTTTACATAACATCGCTGCTGGACCTGAGTGTTTCTAATCTCGTATTAAGTAAGAGACCCTATTATGCAGCGGCCGATGGAGTGGTTAGGGTCAGCGTCCGCGATGACAGCGAAATGCATAAAAGTATAAGCTTCCGACAATTTCTCCCTCCTTCTGTGGTTGACTTCGCTTGGTTCATAGCCAATGTAAAGTCTACGTGATCTCTTACAACAAACTAGGTGTAATTTTTGGCAATTTCGAGTCGTTTGCAGCATGAGAGGTTTGTTTGTTCAGGCTTGCAAGAAAACGGAAACAGTATAAATTAAAATGCACCAAGTGACTACGTTGGAAATGCACCTCTTTAAAAGCCTTGGTGCGGTGGCGTCCGTGGCTCCAGGCGGCGGCTACTGCGGCGTAAACAATAGTGGTCATTTTTTGTGGGTGGCCGTGGCTGTTTATCGTTCCTGGTCAAAGTTGATGCGGTTACATGAGGAAGCGTTGCCACTCTCCACACGGCGGCACGGAGCGACGCGATGACAGCTGCGTGCAAACACTGTGGGAACCTTCACGCTGACTCACGCTTGGACTAATATTTGATGTGAAAAAAAATAATCGACATAATTCCTTTTTTTACTTCCAACAAAAGAAACGCAACCCACCGAAGACCTACATCAACCTTTTACACGATAGTTCTGGACCATAACGCTTCTTCATTTTGCTTAGATTAATCTTCAGTGATCTTAAGGTAAAACAATACACAATATGAAATAAAAATTGGAAAAGAATCTAAAAAAAAATCCCATTATGATTGCTCGCTCTGACACTCAACTCAAACCTGTCTTCATGCCTTCCTGAGATAGCGATACGGTTTTGCACACACTAATGATGGAAAAACTGTCTTATAACATGTTAATCAATTCCACTTTTCTGACAACTGCATAATAAGAAAGTGTGATGTGAGAAAAAAAAAATTTAGTGATGTTTTTTTCAACACGTCAAGACATGCTTCGCCTCAAAAGCACAAAAGTTTCCATAACAAAATAATGAGGAATCAGAGGTTGGTGTTTTATTTGGTAACAATAACGTATACTCTTCAAGGTCTCTCTCTCTCCTCTCCTCTCCTCTCCTCTCCTCTCCTCTCCTCTCTCTCTCTCTCTCTCTCTCTCTCTCTCTCTCTCTCTCTCTCAGGGTATGAAGGCATTTTGTTCTCAGTGATATAATTCCTCTAAATGTTTTGTAGACGGGACGCAACACGTAGATTAGCGCGCCTTCACATTAATTAAACGTCACGAGGGGAACATCAAGTGGTTAAAACGACAACACAAACATAAGGAGGAAACTGCTTTAAATGTCTCAGAGGTCAAATTAATCATGCTGGAATATGTACAACTAAATATAAAGACGCAGTAAACCAAGAGGCAGACAGGGAAGTAGTAGTAGTAGTAGTAGTAGTAGTAGTATAAAATTAGGTGCATATTTATCTTCTAACTGCTTCGAAACTCACAGAAATGGCTAACAGGTGACCGATTTGGGGTTCCTATGCCACGTAACAGACAAACACACACACACACACACACACACACACACACACACACACACACACACACACACACCACACACAGATAACCATATTGCGCACTGACCCTGTTCTTTCTTCCCTCGCTCATCACAACCAAGGAGAAAAAAAAAGAAAAAAAAGTCTCTAGTATAATGGGCGTCAAGAAATGGTCCAATCTGTCTCTGGTTGCAGGTAAACTTAGAGCAAACCACGCACACCTGAGGCTTGACTGATTACCTCCACCACCTGCCACGCCTTGCAACACACACACACACGCACACACACACACACACGCACACAGGCACATGCGCACACCCCACCACCCCAAACCGCAGTGTTACGCCATCGGTAACTTTCAAACCGCTCTTACGAACCTCACACTCCATGAATGTCGCTGCCTGATTGGGCGACCGATTTCCCTTACGACACACCAGCGGGAGGCTTTACGAACACACACAGACTCACCCACACACACACTCTCACACACTCCCTCTTTGGCAATCAGCAGCGGCCTCTTTCTCAGTAGGAGTGGCTCATTCTATAGGTGGTTTCTTAGGTACCTCTATAGCTTGCTTCCTATACGACCCTGAGGCGCTGGGTGGAAGTAATGTTTCTGGATGGATTCTGGTACGAGTTCAGCTCTTCGGGTGGGAAAGGAACGAGCTGGAGAGGCTTTTAAGGGTAGGAGGGCTTGTGAGGGGTGCGGTAATTTCTTCGGGAGGGGAGAGAATGAACTGAAGAGGGTATTGAAGGTAGGTAGGAAGGTAGGAGGGCTTGTGAGATGTGTATTTCTGGATGGTCTGGGTTTGGTATGAGTTCAGAGTTCTTTGGCAACGAAATAAATAAATTGAAAATGCTTTAGAAGGTAAGTGGGCTTCTGAGGGGTGTGATAAGTTCTCCGGGGAGGAGAAAGAACGAACTGAAGACGGTATTGAGGGTAGGAGGGCTTGTGAGAGGTTAATGATTCTGGAAGGCCTGAGTTTGGTATGAGTTTGGAGTTCTTCAGAAGGGAAAGGGACACCAGAAGAGGGTACTGAGGGTAGCAGCGTTTGTGAGGGACATGATAACCTCTTTGGAAGGGGAAAGAATGAACTGAAGAGGGTATTGAAGGTAGGGAGGCTAGTGAGAGGTTATTGATTCTGGAAGGCCTGAGTTTGGTATGAGTTCGGAGTTCTTCAGAAGGGAAAGGGACACCAGAAGAGGGTACTGAGGGTAGCAGCGTTTGTGAGGGACATGATACGCTCTTAGTTTTCAGAAGGAAAGGGACACCAAAAAAGGTATTGAGGGTAGCAGCGTTGTGAGGTATTGAAGGTAGGGAGGCTAGTGAGAGGTTATTGATTCTGGAAGGCCTGAGTTTGGTATGAGTTCGGAGTTCTTCAGAAGGGAAAGGGACACCAGAAGAGGGTACTGAGGGTAGCAGCGTTTGTGAGGGACATGATACGCTCTTTGGAAGGGGAAATAACGAACTGAAGAGAGTATTGAGGGTAAGAGAAGTTCCGAAAGGTGTCTTGGCCGTGGGGGAGGGTGTGTAATGGGCGGGAGTGAGGTGCTGGGGGGAGGGATTCGGTCTTATCATGGGCGTGGTGGGTGCGAGGATAAATGAGTCGCGTTGTCACTCGTCTTATCCAAGCAATGTGTTCCTCCCTTGCAACTGCCATTCACGCCTATCACCTCGTCCTTTTCTCTTGCTTCTCCTCATCCTCCTCGCACTTCTTCGCCTTTTCCTCCTCCTCCTCTTTGTAGTTTTCCGCCACTTCCTCCTCCTCCTGAAACTGCTACTACCGCTATCATTGTTGTTGTTAATGTTTCTCCTTTTTTTTTCTTTTCTCCCTTCCCTCTGTTTCCTCTTCCTCGTACGCCTTCCCGTTTTCCTCCTCCTCCTCCTCCTCCTCCGTCTGAAACCGCTGCCGCTATGCTTGTTGTTCTTGTTGTTATCGTTGTTGTTGTGTTTCCTCTTGTTGTTCCTCGTCCCCAATGCTCCCAGCTTTCTCCACCAATTCCTGTCTTCTTTTCGGTTCTTCTATGTCACTCCGGCGATTTAATGACCATCATCCCGTCCGGTGCCTACCCTGCCTTCGCTTTCCCTCCCCGCGTCGTCATTCATCTTTTGTCAACCAACGCTCCTTGCATCACGGTCCGCAGGCATCCATTTTTTTTAACTGATAGCGAGGAATGATCCGGCATTAAGCATCATTACTCACTCTAATGCATGATGTTCTTGTCTCTATATCCGTGCTGTACCGAACCTTACATTCACTGCTTTTCTTTCTGAGTCCCGTCATGTCAATGCACAATATAAAATCTTACCAAGTTCTAAAATGAACGTCCATATGTTCAGTGATGTATCTGTTAACGTCCACACAAACAGAGACACACACACGCACAGGGGAGGGCGGAGGGTCCAATTGACGCCCAACAGGAAGCAATCTACACAGAATAGACCCGGAGCAGCGGGCGCCTGTGATGCTTAAACACACGAGACATCTGGCGCTGTGAGGCAAGACCGACTCTCCGCCTGTCAAGCCAACTGATACATCTTCACCAAGGAAGGAACGCCCGGCGAGCGGATCTTTATTTATGAGCCGAGACGTATCGTGCTGTGCTTTCGCGGCGGGCTGCTGAACTAGGCCGGTGATAGAGGAGATCTTGGGAGTTGCCTGTCGGTAGAGGTGGTTAGCGTGCGTTGTGATTCCCTTAAGAGACACCCATCGGTCAATGTAATGAAGAAGCTAGACTCAACTCGCGTCCCGTTGGGTGGTGAAGATACGTGGGAGGGAAGGATTGGTTTGAGGGGTAAAAAATGGAGTTATGTAGAAAATAATGAAACGTTAACATACCGCGGAATTAGAACAAAGATGAAGAAAAGATTGCAATGGGAGACAATAGAGCGATAGAGAGAGAGATATATAAAGACGCGATGGAAGGAAGTCGAGGCAGTAAGTAGTGCGTGGAGTGTCGCGGAAGGAGGAGGAGGAGGAGGAGGAGGAGGAGGAGGAGGAGGAGAGTGATCAGGATGGGTGGAGGGGCGTAGGTGGAGGTGACGGCTGTTTGTGGCCTCTTATAACTACCAGTCCAGTCCACTTCCCTTCCCTCCACCCTCCACTTCCCTCACCCTCCCCTTCTCTCCCCTCCCTTACCCTCCCCTTATCCCACATTCCTGCCTGCTACTTGTCCGTCTCTGTTCAACACACACACACACACACACACACACACACACACACACACACACACACACACGCAATCTGATTTCAATGGGTGATTCTTTTCAATTGCGAACGTAATATTGAAGCTATTTTAGGCAGGGTGACAGAACACACTCGCTCAGAGGCTTCCGGATTATGTGCACCCTACACACACACACACACACACACACACACACACAGGCGTCCTTGGGTGAGTAGCGCGTCTCAACCAGTCCGCCGTCGACCCATGGACCGTGGATGCGATGCGTAAAAGGTGGTCTTAAGAATTCGCTAAAACCCACGAAGACCTTCCAGTTTCTTGCGTCGTTCGGTGGGTGGACGCGACTGACTCTCCGGCCACTCCTGCCACTGGATCTATAAAAACCTATACCGTGCAAGGAAAAAATAAATAAACGTCAAATTTATTACCCCGATTTCCATAAGAGTACGTAAATATATAATGCGCCCTTCACTTTTTTTATATCAGTTATCCCTCTTGTCTACTCGTATGTGAGAGTTCCCATAAGCACGTAGCTCTTATAAGGGAGATAACAATGAACGTTGCTGTGAGTTTGCCGTCCAGAGCCACAAATAGACTGTCTCCGTTTCCTGAGTCAAGGGTCACGTAGAAGTAGGCGAGCATCCATAAATATCTACCTCGTGTAAGGGAAATAGCAATAAATGTCACTGAGTTAGCCGTCCAGTGCCACCTTTAGCCTTGTCTCCGTCTGTTAGAGAGTCAACGGTCACGTTCAAGAATAGACTGGCGTAGTTAGGGGTGAGATAGTGGATGGCCTTGCTGGACGGACCCCTTCTGGTGCCTATAACTCGTGTGGTGTGCTGTGTGACGCGGGACTCTAGACTCTCTCCGTGTGTCAAAACAGTGCCTCGTTAAAATGGATATACAGAAAGGGTCAGAGAACACTGGGGTAAAGTCTATCCTCCTTTATGTGTGTCCAGTTTAACGCCTTTACGCTCTTCCCTAATATCGACTTAAATGGACATCCTTGAAATTTTAAGGAGGACGCAGTCTTTCTTCTCCCTACTATCGCCAACTACCGTCTACCTCTTGTTGCTGAGCTAGACGGGTTGTGTTTTTACTTGATTTGTATCCAGGGCGGGGCAGCGCGACGGTAAAAGATGCTGACACGCGCTGGCTAATTGGCGGTGACGTACTTACTGTCTGTTGGGTTAGCGGAGATGAAGAGAGAGGTGGAGTCACGTTCGGGAGGGATTGGATTCATTACTCTATGTTATAATCTCTCAATCTTTCTATCTCTACATTTATTTATTATTCTATACCCACATAACTCATACCAGACAGGTACGTACAGGTATGCCGGTCAGCAGAAGACACATCAACTCAAGGTGACTTTTTCGGCACCTTCATCAGCATGTCTCACTCGCCTTCTGTTTCAAGTTTTTGCCACTAAAAAGACTACTTACTGGTACCACTTCCACGGAGACAGCCCCCTCCCCCCCACCGGTTCGACCTTCACACACCCTGATATATGTACGTATGTGTGAGGTGATGGGTTTCTTTTGTATGTGTGTGTGAGAGAGAGAGAGAGAGAGAGAGAGAGAGAGAGAGAGAGAGAGAGAGAGAGAGAGAGAGAGAGAGAGAGAGAGAGAGAGAGAGAGAGAGAGAGAGAGAGAGAGAGAGAGAGAGAGAGAGAGAGAGAGAGAGTATAGGGAGGCCACGTGTAGAGGTGCGAAGCCAATCAACAGGTGTCATTTTCCAGTAAGCTTTTCTTTGGTTGATTAAAAAACACTTCCATACCTATACCCCTCAAGTATGGCTCCAAATATGATGTAGTTAGTTTGACAAGAGAAAACATCACTTATATGACCACTGCAACAAGAAAGACGATGAAAAAAGCAACATCATCAAGGACAGTGACAGGAGCAACATCACCACCACACAATAACAAGTGACAGCAATAGCCACAGCAAGGACAGTCTCACAGCAACAACAATAAACGTCCACGTGGCAGCCCAACACAGGAAGCAGAGGCAGCAGCAGCAGCGATTGTCCGAGGTGCTCTCTATGCGCTCCACCATGACACAACGACTCCCTCAGCTTGCATGACCCGCATTGTATTACGCAACACACACACACACACACACACACACACACACACACACACACACACACACAAAGATAAACATACACACATTAACGTCTTCTTTCTCTTGTTCCTCTCTATTGCTAGTGGGAAAAAAATAATGAACGATGAATCAATTTTTCTAAAGAGGTGTGATGATGGCCAGTTCTTCCTGACTAACTCTCGTGTACTGTCAAGGTTTATTTATTCATAGGAAGAACTTCGAAAGGCTAAAACAATAAGGAAAAGGGAGCGGAAAAGGGAACGGCGAGTAGCGGGCTTTTTTTTCACTTTTTTTTGCCCTTGAGCCGTTTACTTCGATGTAAAAAAAAAAGATGGTCGGAGGCTGACTTATCAATCCACTTTACCGGTGAAGTGACCATTTTACCACAAAGTTTTCGCCTATATTTTGCGATACGTATTAAACATAAGAGGTCGTGTAGCTTGTGTTCTGCCCAAACCATCTGCAAGTAAGCCATAAGTGCTAAAGATACGGGGGAAACTTAACTAATGTGAGGACGCAATAACTACACTTTATCCATAGCATAAGCACTGCCCTAAAAAATCTCGTCCTTACTTAACACTAGAAAAACATCCATCTAACCTACACAGTGGCTTTAAGTTATCACAGTAGGAACGGCACGCTAGCACTCCCCTCAGTACCTATCTAACCTGCTCCCTCCTCGTCCCACTCAGCTGGCCTGGCTCGGCGCGGCGGTGGCTCGCAAATAATGGATTGCAAGACTAATTAACTTGACCCGACGAGTGTTTCCAAACGTAACCTTTTCCCAGCTCCGCCTCGCAGACCTAACCTGATCCCGGCCGGCCTCTTTGGTGCCTTCAGGGAGAGCGGCGTGCGGTGAAGGAGGTGAGGGAGTGTGTGTGTGTGTGTGTGTGTGTGTGTGTGTGTGTGTGTGTGTGTGTGCACCCTACCACATTCTTGTTCTGCTTCACTACGTCCCAGTCTCACCGTTTTCCTCTACGTTCCATAATCTTCACCCTTTCCACCGCCTTCCCTCCCCGGTGGCTCCCTCAGGGTCAAGGCCCCCGGATTCCTGCCACCCTCCAGACAGCAGGGCGAGTGTGTGCCTGCGTGGCGCGGTTACTTAGTTCAAGGCCTTCCCTCACCTCCTGGCGACCTCAAATACTCCCCGTGCCCTCCCTCGCCCCTTCCCGCTTGAACCTGCCAGTCCAGGGTTGTCGAACCAGCGGGGCATGCAGCCTCAGGAGGTGCTCGGTGCCCTCCATGCATGGGGAGAGGAGGATTTATTGATAATTCATATTTGGGAGGCATCGATATTTTTTTTTCTAGTCAGGAAATAACTGGTTCGACATCTGTTGCTATAATTATTCTTGCTTCATGATGTATTTCCACGGATATTAGTGGGTCATGCATCGGATTCTTCTTGTAGTTCGCCTTTCTGTGGTCTTGTATTACAGCAGTCTCACAAACTTTGTCAGAATTTATCTCCGAGCCACTCGTTGACCTACCGGGTCTAGAAGCGGATCTTTCTTGTTACCTGACACTAACACAACATGCATGACAATCCCAGAGTCTTTCCTAGTAAATACTGATAATCATGATGCCTTAAAAACGTCTTCCAGGTAATCATGAGTATTACAACGTCCCTCCCCGTCCTGTCTTGCCTTTCATAATTCAAGTTACTGTGAAAATATCGCCGACAACTGCCTGAAAAAAAAAGTAACCAGTTTTCTCTGTGTACCAACCCTCGCTGCTTTCATAACGGTTCTGCCTGTGGTCGGGTGCATGCTAAAACAAAATACCTGCCAGAAACTACGCTTACACAACTATTTTTAAACTAGCATCAGGTATATATTTGTACAGTGTCAGCCGATTAACGTAAGATTTTATTAATATCCTTCACCTGGCTATGACGTAAGGGACGGCAAAAATAGACCTGGAGGCATAGGTTAAGCTCCACGTGGCCTCGGTGCTCATCTCCGTGTGGTGTTTAAGGGAGGAGGACTCTTGCATACAGAAGCATGGTAGCGCATGAACACGTCCCAAGCGAGTCCTGACCTGCATGATAACCGACTGAGGGCGCGCGTGTAATGCCCTCAAGGAACTGAATGACGGACTGATGATTAAGTGGAGTAACCCATGAATCCCAACTGCCTTAAAAAAAATCATGAGTGTTCTAAAAAAGAGCAAGGTGAGGCAGGTCTTTTTTAACATATATTTACAATTAAAAGAGATCAATTCGTGTTCCAATTCCTCGTCGGGGCCGTGACGTCACAGGTGTACAGGTGTGAGGCATTTAAAAGGGAGGCTGACTTCAGGTGAGGCAGGTGAAATGGCTTACGTGCGCGTGTGTATGTGTGTGTGTGTGTGTGTGTGTGTGTGTGTGTGTGTGTGTCCCTCCATACACACACAAACGGACTCACCCCACACGCACACGTAACCTACACACTCCTTTCCGACCGCCCCCCCCTCCCCCCCTTTCCTCCCTTCCCTTCACACGAGGTACCCAAGTCTGCTACACCGGAAAAGAAAGGGAGGAAGACCGTAGCATTACAACCATAGCATGACCTGGAATTAATCAGCTTTACGATAATGCCACCAGTGTGCCTCACGCCGCGCCTCTTAGCGTCCTGCCGCCCCGCTCGGCAACCTGTAATTAGTGGCTCGAGGCGCGTGAAGCCTTATAAGACGCCGTCCCCCAGTCTCTCCGCCAAGCCGGTCGTGCCTCGGCGGCGGGCTGGCACTCGCTAACCCGCGGTAGGAACAACGCGACGACCTGGATTAAGCCACGGAAGATGCATTCCTTGAGGGTTTATGGAACGTATATGCGGGTGGCCTGGAGTCTTCATGCCCGAGGGTCGAGGATGCGCATGAAGGGTTGTGGGTGCTTGCCTGACAATTACGCTTTTCATAAACAAACCTCGACGCTACGATCTAGTCTAACCCACGAAAGGTGCATTCACCGAGGGTTTATGGTACGTATATACGGGTGGCCTGGAGTCTTCATGCCCGAGGGTCGAGGATGCGCAGAAAGGGTTGTGGGTGCATGCCTGAAAAACTTACGTAAACAGAACCCGCCGCGACGATCTAGACTGGACCACGAAAGATGCATTCACCGAGGGTTTATGGTACGTCTACGGGTGGCCTGGAACCTTGATACCCCGGGGTTGAGGATGCGCTGGAAGGGCTGTGGGTGCATGCCTGAAAAACTTACGTAAACAGAGCCCACCGCGACGATCTAGACTGGACCACGAAAGATGCATTCACCGAGGGTTTATGGTACGTATATACGGGTGGCCTGGAGTTTTGATACCCCGGGGATAAGGATGCGCAGAGTTCTTGTGGGTACATGCCTGACCAACACACTTATCGTAAACAGAACTGACCACAGGCATGACACGAAGGGAAGGTATAAGCGTTGTGGAGATTATGAAGAGTGCGAGTTTTAAAAAGTTAAGCGAAGATGTGTGTGCACGCTGGATAAACACATTGGCCCATAAATTCGCTGACCACGGACAGGATACAATAGAAAAAAAAAACAATGAGCCTCAAGAACAGCGTGAAATCTTTAAGCTAAGAAGGAAAAGTATTGTTAGAACGAAGTGTTTAGTCATGAGAAGCGAAACTGTGAGGAGCATGCAAACATTCAATTCATTAAGCAAACTTGTCAGGTTCTCCTCACAACAACAGCCATCTTCAGTGGGACGAGGAGAAGGAGGAAGAAGCAGAGGAGGAAAAGAAGATGAAAGCGGAGGAGGAGGCGAAAGAGGAGGAAGATCATGAAGTAGACATAAAACTTCATCAGCAACGTTTATCTTGAAATAAAAAGAATCTAACCGCACAACTATCTGCTCAAGCCGGAAGTCATGGAGGTAATGAATACAAACAGATCATGATTAGTCTGAGATCGCTTTCGCACACACTCACGCACAACAAAAAAAGGCCGAATACAAAAGAGGTCTGCAAGCTTTCCTTCTCCACTATAGGCAATCATCTAACTCCTTTTACGAACAGGAAACTAATGCGACGTAAATGAACATCAAGACCACACGTATCTATAATCTATGTCCCCAACTTTACCTCTACCTTTAACTTCCCTCCTCATACGTTGCTCACGGGGAAACACTTCGACTATGTACCCGCTGGTGACCAATGCATATATCTTCTTTTCTTTATCTTCGCCCGAGAGCCCAGCCAAGCGACCTGTGCACCGTGAAGAGGCAGCGTGTCTAACCTCAGTGCTGGTAGTCGCTGTGTCTCTCTCCCAAGGTAGTGAAAGTTCCCGCCACCGACACGCAACTATTTTTCCTTTCTTCTCTCTTAAAACAACTAACCGACGCTAATGCAGGATTTAAAGCCACAATTAAGGAAAGGGAAAAGACAGGTTGTTTCTTTCTTACACTCTAAAATAAAAATTCCAGTTACTCGCATGGTTATTTTTCTCGTTTAGTCTCTCTTAAACATCTAAGCAAAGGTATAATTTGAGTCAGAGGATTTCCACGGGTAACAAGATGCATGGCAGGCGGAAACTAGGAAGAGAAATATTTATCTGTACTTCTTATAAGCTAAAATGAAAGGACTTGTTAGTTCTAAACATGTATAATATAAGGTGCGTCCGTTCCAAGCAAGTATTTTATAAGTTATGTACTTTATGAGCCAAAATATAAGTTCCTCTCAGTTCTAAGCATGTATAAGGTATGTCTATTCCACTTAAGTATTCTATCACCTATGTACTTTACGAACCAAAATATAAGTTCCCGTCAGTTCTAAGCATGTATTTTCTAAGCTATGCCAGTTCCATTTTATAATATACGTATGTCACAAGCTAAGATGAAAGTTCCTGCCAGTTTCCTTCATGTATTTTCTCTCTTCTCCTCTCGAACAATTAACTAAGGCAAGAATTTGAAGCCGTGGGACCTCTCTGTGGCTATAGCTGGACAGACACATTACGCCGAATAAGGAAACTTGTCTTCCTTAAGTGAAAGTTCCTGGTATCCGCTTCACAGTTTTCGATTCTTTTTTCCTCTAAGTCATCCAGAAATACAGAATCCAAAGACACATGTTCGTTACTATTAATAGAACAACTTTAATAACATAAAAAAAGTCTTGTGTGTTACGTTGTATATAAATGATCCCTTGTTTTCCCTCAAAGTCATCCAGCAATACAGAATACAAAGACACACGTTCGTTACTAATAATGGGACAACTCTACGAACAAAAGAGTGTTGTATGTTACGTTGTATATAGAAGAACCATTTTTCCTCTACCTAACCTAACCTAACCTAACCTAACCTGACCTAAGGACATCCAGAAACACAGACTCCAAAGACACACGTTCGTTACCCTCAATAAGACAACTCTACGATCAAAAAGTGTTGCAGGTTGCGTTATATATAGATGAACCATTTCTTCCTCTACCTAACCTAACCTAACAAACCTAACCTAAAGACATCCAGAAACACAAAGACTCCACAAAGACACACGTTCGTTACCCTCAATAAGACAACTCTACGACCAAAAAGTATTGTAGGTTGCGCTGTATATATGTTTCTTCCTCATACGGTCGTTCGTCATTTGCCAAAACGAGGTCGTCTTGCAGAAGCACCTCCCTCTACATCTTCATTTTCTCCCCTGCGCCTGAGAGTGGCTGGCGGGCGCACTTATGGAAATCTGCGTTAGTAAGTGGCGATGGAGCTGTTGGCGGCGGCGACCGAGCATCCTCTTGGAAACCCGGAGAAAGGACGGCCGGGGCGAGGTAACAGTCTGCTTTTTTCCCGCTACGAGTATTTTCTTTTTTCTTTTATTTTTGTTACTATCTCTTACACTATTTAGTATTATTTTCTTTACATTCTCTATTCATTTATGCATTAGTTTCTCGATAATAATACAAAGTAATAGTCTGCTCGTTTTTCCCACCACGAGTATTTTCGTTTTTTCATTTTATTTTTGTTAATATCTTTCATTATTTTTAGTATATATTATTTTTTGTACATTCTCTATTCATTTATGTATTATTTTCTCCGTTTTCTCTATTGTTTGTGTTTGTGTTTATTTTTTTGTCGTCTCAGCTGTTTACTGTAGTTTAAAAGCGAAAGAAAAGGCAACTAGTGCAAGACTATATTATTATTTTCTTCTTTTTTACCGCTACGACTATTACCTTCTCTATTTTTTTTTGTGTGTGTATATAAGAACGCTTTAGAAATTACCGTATATACATTTCTCTATTATCAGTTGGTTACTCTATAGACTGAAGGCACCCAAAGTTTAGAGGAAGCGCCGCACACCTGCATGTACACAGCTATGATGATTTACTTGCTAATGGCAACGCGAGCCCATCTAGCGGCGGAACGGATGCAGCATGCGGAGCCGATTCTTGTAGTTCTATCATTTCGTGTGTGCGTGCGTGCGAGCGACCTTGTGAGGACTCGAATTTATCCTTAACTCTAGTGGGCTTTTTTCATGTTGTTATATTTGTTTTTGCCCTTAAGCTGTCTCCCTTACTGTAAAAAAAATATAACTAGGGCTTGGATGACACTCAAAGCAGCTAATTCGAAAACTCTTTAGAGGGGGAGAGACAAAGAGAAAGAAAGGAGAGAGAGAGAGAGAGAGAGAGAGAGAGAGAGAGAGAGAGAGAGAGAGAGAGAGAGAGAGAGAGAGAGAGAGAGAGAGAGAGAGAGAGAGAGAGAGAGAGAGAGAGAGAGAGAGAGAGAGAGAGAGAGAGAGAGAGAGAGAGAGAGAGAGAGAGAGAGAGAGAGAGAGAGAGAGAGAGAGAGAGAGAGAGAGAGAGAGAGAGAGAGAGAGAGAGAGAGAGAGAGAGAGAGAGAGAGAGAGAGAGAGAGAGAGAGAGAGAGAGAGAGAGAGAGAGAGAGAGAGAGAGAGAGAGAGAGAGAGAGAGAGAGAGAGAGAGAGAGAGAGAGAGAGAGAGAGAGAGAGAGAGAGAGAGAGAGAGAGAGAGAGAGAGAGAGAGAGAGAGAGAGAGAGAGAGAGAGAGAGAGAGAGAGAGAGAGAGAGAGAGAGAGAGAGAGAGAGAGAGAGAGAGAGAGAGAGAGAGAGAGAGAGAGAGAGAGAGAGAGAGAGAGAGAGAGAGAGAGAGACTTTCCCACGACCCTGCAGCAACACTCTCTCCAGGGTCATAAGGCCACCACCACCACCGCCGCCGCCGTCACCACCACCACCACCACCACCTCCAGACTCCCAACACACACTCCATCTTCTTGAAATTCTCCGGCTTTTCCCGATGGCCAAGATAGTCACCGCCAATTTTTCCCTTACGAGCACAATATCAGTGAGGCATCAGCAATATTAATTAACAGTAGAAGTGAGATATTAAGCGGCGTCTTGTCTCTTTTCCCCCGCCAGACAAATTTAATATTCATGGCTTTAATAATTTCCAAGCCATCAGTTTTACATTAAGTTTGGGTTAAGTGATGCTCCTGTCCTTTGCGAAAAATAATCTCTCTTTTCTATCTTTCTATTTCTCTCTAACTCTCTCAAAAGTTAAATTTTCATGGGTTTGGGAATTTCCGAGCCATCAGTTTTATATTTAGTTTAGGTTAAGTGATGCTCGTGTCCTTTGCAAAAAATAATCTCTCTTTTTGATCTTTTTATTTCTCTCTAACTCTCCCAAAAGTTAAATGTTCATGGGTTTATTAATTTCCGAGCCATCAGTTTTATATTTAGTTTAGGTTAAGTGATGCTCGTGTCCTGTGCAAAAATCTCTTTCGATCTTTCTATTTCTCTCTAACTCTCTCAAAAGTTAAATGTTCATGGGTTTATTAATTTCCGAGCCATCAGTTTTACATTAAGTTTAGTTTAAGTGATGCTCGTGTCCTGTGCAAAAATCTCTTTCGATCTTTCTATTTCTGTCTAACTCTCTCAAAAGTTAAATGTTCATGGGTTTATTAATTTCCAAGCCATTAGTTTTATATTAAGTTAAGGTAAGTGATGCTCGTGTCCTTTGCGAAAAATAATCGCTCTATTTCTCTCTAACTCTCTCAAAACCCTTCAACCCGGTTAGGAGAATCTCACAGCCTTTAACGCCATGAAACTCTGGTGGCTTAAAACATGCATATTTTCTCCTCTCCAACGCCACAACGGGACTTTTCTGCACTCTTCACACCTCCCCACGACGCTATTCATATATCACCGTTCCCTCTTGCAAAACCTTTTAACCCGGGCAGGAAAATTTAAGCACCATTCACGTCTCGAAAGTGTGGCGGCTGAAGGCATGGATATTTTTCTTTCTTTCTGAGGTGCAGGGGGGAGCTTTGTGCCTCTCGGTAGGACACGTCTAGCCATGTAGCACCCAGACAGAGAAAGGCGAAAGAGGTTAAAGGCCAGCTGCTTCAGGTGACCCAGCGCGGGGGAAGGCGGAGATGGCGTAGGGCAAGGAGGGAGGAGGAGGAATTCAAGAGAGGGCCATCGTAATGTTATGCAATGACGGTGGTAAAAGCGTGTAGTGTAGACGAAGGAAGAGGTATGGAGGCTGGTAATGGCAAACGGGAAGTAGAGGGAGGGGAAGGGGAAGGTAATGTATGGTTAAGATGAAAAGAAGGCGAGAGATAAGACAGGGAAAGGTAGGATGACAAAGGAGAGAGAGGGAAGGAATACCCCCTGAGGAGATAAAAGAGGGAAGGAGGGAGGATAGGATGGAGAAGGAGGCAAAGAAAGAGAAAGGAAAGAGGGATAGAGAAACGGGAAAGGGAAGGAGAGGAGACAAGGGAAAGATCGAATGAGAAGAGAAAAGGGCACCGAAGGAAAGCGAAGCGGAGTGAAGAAAATGGAAAGAGTAAACAGGGTAGAGAGGAGCAGAGAAATCGGAAGATGCTGGTAGTGTGCCAAGGATAGGATGAGACATAGAAACACTGGGATAGAGCAGATAAGGTAGCAAGAGGGAGGCAGACGGAGAGGGTGAAAAGAAAAGTAAGGGAACGAGACGGTACTTTCCCTGCAGACGAACATTCGCTATTAAAGGGAGAGAGAAAAGCGTGAAGAAAAGGGAGAAGGAATGGGGAGACCGGCATGGGCGCCAGGTTTAATTAAAGGCATTTGTGACACAGGTGTGCAGTCTGGCGGCAAGTGTGGCCCCGTGAAAACGCCTAGCCTATCTAACACACACACACACACACACACACACACACACACACACACACACACACACACACACACCTTTCATTTCCTTATCTCATGCCGTTATTTTTATTCACAAAGCGAATAAGACACTGAATAGGAACAAAAAACCGCGGCTGTATATCGTGTTTGACTGCTATAAGACGTGGAACGGAACAGACAACACAATCGGTCCTTCTCACCTGCCCAAGCCCCGCCACCCTCCGCGGCACACCTGCTGTACGTGGCATAAGGTGGTACAGGTGTGAGTGGCCTGGCTAATATATTTTCCTTTCCAGAACCCAGACGGCCACGACACGGGGGATTCAGTCATGTAAAACGTTTATTCATACACGCTTCTACATTCTCGGACACTAACTTTTATATAATATGTATGTCTATCCATCTGTCTCCCTTCCATAGGTACGGCGACCTCTAATTCTTGTTCCTTTGCCGTCTCTCGGATACGCACACAAACAAGCCGTCAAACAATACAATGAGTACCCCGCTATGACAATTTCCCGCTACGGCAGCCTCTTCACCTTGTCCCTGGCTGTCACGTAACGGCCGCAAAGCCTCGGCAGCAGCGGGACCGTCACGCACGCACGGGCCGGCGCCACATGCCAGGCCCAGACGCTAGACAGCAGGAGGGGTAACATCGGCAGCAAGTGTTCCTCCCTCGAATAGAGTCAGACGATTCAGCAGCATATAACTGGCCTCAGCAGTAGCTCTATAGACTGACGCTCGTTCTGTAGCGGGAAGGACATCGGGGAGAAGTGTTTTTTCCCAGTGTCTCTGCATACTAACAGAGGTAGACGATTCAGCAGTATATAAGTGACCTCAGCAGTTCTATTTACTGACGTTCGTTCTGTAGCGGAAGGGACATCGGGGGCAAGTGTTCCTTCCCCGTGTCTGGATATAATGGAGCCAGACGAAGCAGCCGCCGCCTGTATACCGCCGTTCGCCGCTTCCTGTGTCTCTGCTGGATGAGTTATGTTGTTTATGAATGGCATTCCCACAATTTTTTTTGATGGAAGTCGCGGGATGCGCGGCGAGTGTAATAAGGTGAGATTGTGCTCCAGCGCGGCGGATGTGCGGCGTTATGCAGGTTACGAGTTTCCGCAGTTTTGTTTACATGTGCAGCTACACACCGACAATAGTACATGAAATTATCTAAGAATGGCGGAATATGTTGCCTTTTTAATTTCTTTCGAGCGGTGTACAGGCGGCGGGGAGCAGACTCCCTGAGGTCACACAGTCTCCCCCCCTGGGGAGTCCTGCGGGAAGACGCCAGGTAGGCTCACGGGCCGGCCGGACGCTGCAGGACGCCCCGACGCCTTCGCTCTGGGAGGCGGGGCAGCACGCGGCTCCCACGCTGGTCAACACTACCGTGGGAACCAAGGAAATTTATCGAGCAGCTGAGAGGGACGCCACTGTGTGTGTGCAGGACAGTCCACCCTGGCGGCACCGCTGGCGGCACAGACTGCCTCGCTGCTCAAACATTATAATAATATGCACATCCTCACTATATCCTCCCTATTTTCTTTCCCCTGAAGGAGTTAGCGTCTCGCCACCCGTCTGTCAGCGCTCCGTCTTCCAAGGACACGGCGGCCGAGAGTGGGGTCAACGCGCGGGGACCAGTCAGATATAAAAAGGCATAGCAAAAAATGAGTTATTTTTTTCCAGCTACAGCGACTGCTGCAGCCACAGGTTGGCGTTGCAGCCCGGCTTGGGTGCAGGCATGGTCTGTGCGGGGCGTGAAGTGCTGGGCCGCTGCTTTCATGGTCAGCCGCATCTTCGCTCAGCCACGACGGTGGTCGTGCACTCGACGGAAATTTATTTCTAGTCTTTTCAGAGTCTTGGTGCTGAGGCTGCTGCCGTCACTTCCTTCCGGGGCATGTCGCCATGTTTATCATCCGATGAAAGGCTGACCTTTGAAAAATATTGCTTGAAAATCAGCAGGCCTGACTTTCTACTCACTACTTCCCCCGATACAAGTCCAATATTCCCTCCTAACCTCGTTGCCACACCCTCTCGGGCGGGCGGCCAAGAACTGCGTTTCTGCCGGGGCCGCTGACCCTCTTGGACGTCCTGTCGAAAGGGCTGCACGAGCGGCGCATGCATCAAGGTGAATCAAATCAGAATAATGAATCACTCAATTATGATTCTGCGGCAGCCTCACTCTCCGTCCAGTAATGAACCCATAAAGCGCCAAACGCCAATCATTGTCCACTGAGATTATCGTTTTCTATTGACAGGATTCTGAGTGCGGCGGGGATGGGGGAGGACAAGAGACACTGCGAACCGCTAGGAAGATCCTCTGAACCCTTCCTCATCCCCATTCATGCCGCGGCGACAACCACGTCACGCTCACACCCACAGAGACGACCCAAGGCACCCGGCACATGGAGGGGAAAGAGATACATACATTCCCATCAAGCGCGTTGACTTGAAAATCCCGTGAAACAAACAAACACTAGCGGAGAAAAAGGCGCAGCTCACGATGAGGCATTGACTGGGGAGACCTGCCAGTTGGGGGGTGAGAATGTGGAGGATTGGTGGAAGGCTGGAAGGGACAAAGCGGTGCCGTGTTAGGTAGTGAAGGAGGATCGGAACTGCTTTAAAGGAGTTAAAAGTTAGAGGAGTCAACCCACGGCCATGGCATAAAAAGGAGGCGAGGCGTGCTACAGGGCAATGCTATATCCACGTAACTGACTGTCTGCCTATCAATTACCCTGCATATCTATCTTCCTACCTATCCATCTACATTATAATCTATTTATTTCTACTTTCTTCCAGTCTACCTGTCCGGTTCCTGCATGTACAAAAATGGATGAATCAATTAACGAGTATATCTTAGTCTGAAAAACTTCTCTCGCATATACGGTATAGCAAAAATAATAAAAAAAAACTGAATAATTAACGAATGTATTATCTGTATAGTACCATGAGTTGAGGACTGATAAGACTCGGAGAAGACTGGAGGTTGCAAGGCGAGCGAGCAAGCAGGCACGCACGCACCACAGTATGATAATGTCTACAGCGCAAAGACGGAAAAAAAACTCAAACAACTCATTCTTTATATTTTAGCCCAAAGGAGGAGGAGCTTCGTAAAGGAGTATGGGAAGGCGAGCAAGTAAACACGTACACACACAGACACAGACAGACAGACAAAACAAGCAGGCATTAGGTCCCGCGTGTCCCCTGGTCGCAGGAAGAATGTCTGATGACGCACAAGAGTTCGCCAGATTAACAATGAGAAGCGAAGAGGCGGAAGAAGAAGGGAGATGGAGGGAGGAGGCTGCGCGCTGCTAGTCTGCGATAGGGAAGGGTTGGGCCTGCCTGTGACGGTATACTTATAAATAACGCTTTGTATTTGTGTTCTCTAGAGTCAAGCTTCTATGAACATCGATGGTGCTCTGAAGGGGGATTATATAGAGGAAGTAGTTATGGGAAAAGAGTGAAGATGTGAGTTAATAATAAACTTCTTGGAAAAGGTGTTTATACTGTGCTTCCTGATGTGTGCGTGTGTGTGTGTGTGTGTGTGTGTGTGTGTGTGTGTGTGTGTGTGTGTGTGTGTGTGTGTGTGTGTGTGTTACGCCAACGTGCGGAAGGCTGCTAAAATCCGTTATGGCTGTGAGCAACAAAATTCCGTAACGTGTGTACACAACTATCGGAGTTTTTATACGTGTGTGTGTGTGTGTGTGTGTGTGTGTGTGTGTGTGTGTGTGTGTGTGTGTGTGTGTGTGTGTGTGTGTGTGTCAAGCTTTTTTTCTGTTTACTTCTTTATTTTCACACACACATACAACCACAAACTCATACAAACAGACACACATACACACACTCATGGCAAAGTGAAAAACATCCATAGAAACACACAAGCAACTCAAAAACACACACACAAACATCATCGCATCTTCACGCACCCTTACATCCAAACACAAAAACAAACACACACACACACACACACACACACACACACACACACACACACACACACACATACAACTTCAAACAACATTCCCTCGTGTCATTAGGTCGCACTGTCTTAACCTCACCGAAAAAAAATATATAAATAACAAGCCTTCAACCAGCGGGAACATGATGGCAAACTAATAAGAGAAAAATACAGAGAATGTGCATCACCAAGAGAAGCCTTAATGAAGATTGATAGATGGAGAAAGGGAGAGAAAAGGAAAGAAAGTGAGCGAGAGAGAAAAGTCCAGTGGGAGGCGAGAACCCAAAGTGGCGCTGTCCGACGTCTCATTCATAAAAGAAGGGGTAGAAAAAAACGCCCCTCTCAGAGTATTTTTCCTCCCTCCTTCCTTCCTCTTCACATAACAAAGTGTGTCATCAAAGCGGCGAGGAGGCTGCTGTTATTAAAGTACGTATATACACACACGCCTCTCTTGCCTTGCCTCTCTTCGTATTAACCCCTCTCCTCCTCCTCCTCCTCCTCCGTCCACCCACTTATTCCACCCTTCTCTCTCCTCTTCTCTCCTCTCTTCTACCCGCTCACACCTCAGCGCCCATCTTCCGTTACGTAACTCTTCAAGGAAAAGTGTCTATCTATCTTTCTATATATCTATTTGTAGCACTTTGAAAATAGTTACTAAGTGTTTTTGTTTGTGATTCTTGTTCTCTGTTGCACTGCGTATCTTCTCTTGCGTTTATTGAGGTATGTCTTAGTCTAGTGAATTAATTAGAATCATACCTGCTTTTTTTTTACCTATATTCCTTTCGGTACTTCGTCTCCTAAATCCCTAAGTACGATTAACTGTTATTTTTATTAGCTGTTTGTCTCTTTTTGATGTGATATTAACGTGGGTCTGTGTGGGTGTCTTCCTATCTCTGCCTTTCTCTCCTCTTCCGCTTCCTCTTCCTCCTCCTCCTCCTCTATCTCCCGTGGCCACGCTCATCCTCCTCTTCCTCCTCGGTCTCATTTATCTCCCTCCCTTCTCGCGACAATTCTCTCATTCACTTCCCCCGTCCTGATCCTGGTCCTTCCGGCCGCCTTGCCTTGTCATTGCTGAGGTCAACGGCCAGGAGAGTGAGTCAGTCCCTACGACACACACACACACACACACACACACACACACACACACACACACACACGGGTCTCATCTTACCTGTGGTGGTCAACGTTCTGGTCCGTACACAGCCTGATTTGTAGGTGTCCTCCGCCCTTGAAAAATCACTCCCCGGTTCGCCGGTCCTAGTCGGTGATGCTAAAAATTGCTACCTGGCGACCTGTCCGTCTCCATTCATCCTTATTTGTCTCGCGTCGGGATCTATCGGGTTTTTAAAGAGTCTGAGGAGGATGTTGTGAAGATGGGGATGTTGGTTTTAAGAAAGGATTTATAATGAGACGAGGTGAGGTGGTTAGTACGTAGAAGTTTGTAAATGATATCAAGAAATCGAGGAATATTGATGAAAATATGAATGAAACGTCCGTAAAATCAATCTGGTGTGAATTTAAAGATCTAAAGAGCAATATGATGCAAGAATGTTTGTTGTGAAAGCGGGATTTATAATTACACGAGGTGAGAGAATTAGTGTGTGGAAGCTTGTGAATTATATCAAGAAATACGAAGGATAGAAATATGAAAAAAGTGAATAAAACGTCGGTAAGGGTTCCAGAGGGTTAGAGCATAGAAGTTCGTGAATTATAACAAGAAATGCGAGGGACAGAGAGCTGAAAAATTAACAAAACACTGGTAAAGGTTTCAAAGGGTTAGGGCACAGAAGTTTGTGAATAATAACAAGAAATTCGAGGGATAGAAATATGAAAGAGTGAATGAAACGTCGGTAAAGGTTCCAGAGGGTTAGGGCGTAGAAGTTTGTGAATAATAACAAGAAATAAGAGGGATAGAAAGATGAAAAATGAATGAAACACTGGTAAAGGTTTCAAAGGGTTAGGGCGTAGAAGTTTGTGAATAATAACAAGAAATAAGAGGGATAGAGAGATGAAAAATGAATGAAACACTGGTAAAGGTTTCAAAGGGTTAGGGCATAGAAGTTTGTGAATTATATTAAAAAATGCGACAAATTTCCGTTTCTGTTCTTGACTCTCAGGCTTGAAAAAAAAAGGTGTCGTAAGCTCCCCATTATCACAACCTCAATGGGCAATGCAATACTCGTCAATGACACAATCGGAAAAGAAGTCTTAATACGTGCAAAATCACCACCACGACCATGACAAATGAAATGTGTGAAAGGGGCCGTAGAGGAAAAAAATCATATTGTCTGATATTAACGTGACAGCGAGCTATGCAGAAACGAGGCGCCAGAAGAACGTCTCAAAAGATAATGGCCCATGAAGCTATACTCGAACAATGGCTGCATGACGAAGGAATATTACAAGGAAAGCCAATGATCCTAGAGAGAGTTTGGAAGTCGGTCACGTGGTTAGGTTAGCGTGGGAAGAACAACAACAATGTGTGAAAGTGAAGAAAACCAAAGAAAATCCCCCGCAACAGAGAGACAGCTATTTGTCGGCGAGGAAGTTATTTACCAGAGGCATCAATAGTGACATTTATGGCTCTCCTAAACCTCACGCTTGACCGTAACGATAGATCAGTCACACACAGCAGCTTACATGGGGGTAAGTGCAGCCTGATACTGGATTCCGAAGACTGCTTGCTGGTTCGAGTCTTAGGAACCCCATATTCTCAAGCATTTCTGGGCTTACAAACACACACACACTTTGATAAGTCTTACGTAAGGGTTGGGTTAGTGTTTCCATGGGTAGTTTTTTGAGCCTAGTGATAGTTTGACAAGGCTTCTGCACTATGAACGTGAAAAATATTGAAAAAAAAACACTCATTAGAACCCGACTAATCTCCTGTGTAGTGAAAATCAGCTGAAGGAGGAGAAGGGGAAGAGAAAAAGAAGACGAAGGAAAAAGAAAAAGGATGATGATGATAAAGAGGAGGAGGAACTGAAGAAGGTGAGAGAGAAGAAAACTCATTGGATTTCTACAACTCAATTTATGATGTAGGAGAGGAGGAAGGGAAGCAGAAGAGAAAACAAAGACGGAAAAGGAGAAAAAAAGGGAGGAGGAGGAAGCGGAGGAACAAAAGAGGAGGGTGAGGAAGAGGAAAAACTCAATGGATTTCTACAACTCAATTTATACACCCGATCTCTAGTCATTTGGCTCGACGACACAAAGACATATTAAGTCAAGTGCTCTCTGTTGGGGCGTCTCCCTCTCGCGGCGACCCCAATCGTAGATATAATGGGAGCTTAACACTGCTTCAACGAATGGCCGAAGCTTCATTTACGTCAACGCGAATCATTACTAGAAGGCACAAAACCGTTCCTTCGACAATTGAAAGAAAAAAGGATCTGCTTAGAATCGAAAGTCTTTGCTAAATGAGGAAGGAGAGCTGGATAATTAATAATCGTAGGAGAGATTACGCTTATGAGCTGAAGGTTTGCTATATTTAGATTACGAGCCTTAGAAAGTATTGAAATGATCTATCTCTATTTCACTTCTTTCTTACTTACTTGATTTCGTAGTCCCCTTTCATCACATAGGTCTACTTTCATTACTTATTTGTGTGTGTGAAAAGTGTAGCTAATGATTTATGATATCGTCCTTTACTACCCCCAAATTTACCTTTATGTCACAGTCCTACATGTATTCGTTGGTGTGTGCGTTATATGACCGTATTTTACGCTAGAGAAAGTATAGTGAAAAGACTCCAACAGCTAAAGAGAGAAAAAGAAAAGTAAAGATATTAAACATGGCATCAACCTATTCATGAGAAGTCGTAAAACAGTCGCTCAGCTATTCAGTTTCTTTTTATGAAAACATCAAAACTCTCTAAGCACCTGAATGACATTCGTGCGCCATCCCTTGCCCTGCGTACCCGCCCCCCCCAAGCCACACACACATATACACGTACACACGAACACACAGAAAATCTAATAATTAGCCATAATGAGAGAGAGAGAGAGAGAGAGAGAGAGAGAGAGAGAGAGAGAGAGATGAGGGATGTTAAGTATGCTTTTTTATCATTACTCGTATTTACACAGTATACTATTGAATATGCTTGCCCCGCTTGTGTGTGCCTGTGTGTGCGTGTGTGTGTGTGTGTGTGTGTGTGTGTGACCCGGCGCGCCAAGGGAGAGTCTCGCCTCACGCTTCCGGGCCGCGAGGCTGCAGACGTCAGACGGCCTGGAGCGGCGGGAGAAAGCCAAGTGTGATTAGCAGGTGATTGCTGCCGCGGGAGGGGGTGGGAGGGGCGCTGCAGGGGCAGACTGGCGGGGAAAAGGGGAAGAGGAAGGAAGACCCCGAGAGTGAACCTGAATGCGGAAGGAATCAATGAAAGCTTAGAGAAATGAAAAGAGAAGGATTCCGTGCCATTTTGCTGCCTCGGAAGGGGTGAGGAGAGGCGGGGAATAAGGGAAGGGAAAGGAAGACCCCGAGACTGAACCTGAATGCGGAAGGAATCAACGAAAACTTCAGAAATATGATAAGAGGGAGAAGAGAAGAAATCCATTATATCTTGCTGTCTCGGAAGGCGTGAGGAGAGGCGGGGAATAAGGGAAGAGGAAGGAAGACCTAGAGACTGAACCTGAATGCGGAATCAATGAAAACTTTAGAGAAATGAGACGAGAAGGATTCCGCGAGATTGTAAATGAAAAGGAATCAATGGAGAGGTGGGAAGTTGGGAGCCATGAGAAATATAAAACTGAAAAACATATTAAACCAGTAAAAGAAGGTTAGTAAATCAAACACTCGAGACTACTGGAAAAAGAAACTGCCTTGAATCTATACCAGTGAAGGAAAACAAGTCAGCAGCGGATATATTAGGCAGGAAGGCGGAAAAGGAAGAGCAGTCACGCCCGACAGCCTCATCAATTAGGAAACAGCACCGGATGATCGCGTTGAAGATTTATGGCAGGGAAAAAAAAAACAAGTATAGAACGTGTACGGGGAAAAAATAAATTGGAAAAGATTGTAATAGTGAATCCCGGCAGTTTATGAAGGCATTTGATAACCGAGGAAAAAAGTTAAAGTGGTGTGAAGTATTTTGGGATTGACAGATGAGGAGCATGCACTTGTGTAAATTAATTATATGTGCGCTCTCTCTCTCTCTCTCTCTCTCTCTCTCTCTCTCTCTCTCTCTCTCTCTCTCTATCTATCTATCTATACCGAACAATCTATCTATATCTATCAATCTATCAGAAATCCACACACACACACACACACACACACACACACACACACACACACACACACACACTTAAACGCTCACACCTGTGTATATATATAAGCATGACCCTGAACTTTCATTTGAACTTTTGGCATTAAATAAAAAAATAATGAAATAAAAACTTTTAAAAATACATATAAATAAAAATCTGCCGCTATCGGCGCTCAGTGTATGAAAGGCAAGCGTTCTAGCAGACAAGACAAATACATTACCGGCTTTATTAAGATTACAGGAGGCGGAGAGTACGATGTGAGTTCGCCTGCTACAGTGAAAGGCTAAATGAGACCGGTTTTTACTCGTGTTCTTGTGCGCAGAAAAAAAAATCGCAGGGTTCAAGGTATTAGAACACACACACTCTCTCGCTCTCCTTCTCCCTCCCTCTTTCTAACTGTCTGTCTATCTCTATCTATCTATCTATCTATCTATGTCTCGGTGAGGAAGTATAACCGGCAATAAAAGGGAGCAGTTATCCATTATGTGAAACTCCAATGCCAAACTTTTCCGTGTGCAGCGTAAGATTAATCATTCTTGTGGCGCGGCCAGTCAGTGAACCTACCTAGGCGGCTTTCTAACGCTCTTTATAAGCCTTGAGTATTGGCCTTTACGGTAAACTCTAAACTGGCGATACTACCTAAGAGAAAAGTGATTAAAGTGACGTGTACCGAAGTCATATGTTTGGCTTTCATGTTATGGTTTGCGAAGGAAAAGAGTGAATGAGTAAACAGCAATATTCCTCAAGCAAGGCGAGACATTCATTTAAAATCCACCAAGGTCAATTCACCCCGCATAAAGCTTTACATGCCATTCATTCGTCAATAAAGAATGAGTGTAAGCACCGTCAATCTTTTTTGGCCTACCCGTAAGTTTCCTAAATAGACGTGAGACTATTGAGACGCCACCTACACACACACAGCGAGGCAAGGGTGGCGGCTGTTGCTTCTGTTTTAAGCGATGAATGGAGCAGTGAGGCACACAAGACCAAGTGGGTAGATATTATAGGCTCTTCCTCATCTTCAGTCTAACTTCATATACTTTTCCGTGGTCATTTAGAGAGACAAAGACGATTCTTCTTTATCTTCCTTCTCTTCGACTATATATGCACCTGGTTCTTCTTTTCCTTCAATGTTCTTTCCATCATCTATAAAGTCATAATTTTATCTTCGTAACCAATTGGAGAGACATCAATGACACTTCATATTCTTCATTCTCTTAGTCCATATTTGCAGCTGCTCCTTTTTATCCTTTCATGGTCTTATTCTTCTCTACATAGTCATGGTTTTATCTACAACTCCTTTTCCTGCCCCTTGTCCCCTTCCTCAGTCTCATTAGCATGGACGTAAGCAAGAATATCCAGTCTTCCAGTACACGAAAAAGCCGCACCCTCCTCAGACATCGGGGTTCAATTTTTCATCCCTTCATGGTCTTAAACTCCTCTATATAGTCATGGTTTTATCTTTAAGTCCTCTTCCTGCCCCTTGTCCCCTTCCTTCAGTCTCATTAGCAGGGCAGTAAGCAAGTAACAAGTCTTCTAGTCTAAAGAAAAACCCGCACCCGCCTCAGACATCAGTGTTCTCTTTTTCATCCCTTCATGGTCTTAAGCTCCTCTATATAGTCATGGTTTTATCTTCAAGTCCTCTTCGTGCCCCTTGTCCTCCTCCTCAGTCTCATTAGCAGGGCAGTAAACAAGTAACAAGTCTTTTAGTCTAAAGAAAATCCGCAACCGCCTCAGACATCAGTGTTCTCTTTTTCATCCCTTCATGGCTTTAACCGCAAAAGTTTTTTCAATAATAGAGTCGTCGATCACTGGAATAGACTCCCACGGTCAGTAGTTAGCGCACAGAGTATCAATAGCTTTAAGTCTTCATTGGATAAGTACTTCAGGGATATAAGATTATACTGACCCTTCTTCGCATGTTTTCAGACAGATTGCAGCAAGACCTCAACCTAAATCCATATTATTCTCCCCCACAACCTAGATTGCTAGTAGCCTAAGTTAACAATAGAGTAAAGCAACAGTTAATGTCCGCATGACAGGTGGAGTGAGGTGTGGGTGCAGTAAGGTGACAGGTTACTGGTGCCGTGCCTAGTACCGCCGGTAAAACGAGGATCAAACCTCCAC
This sequence comes from Eriocheir sinensis, assembly GCF_024679095.1. NCBI lineage: Eukaryota > Metazoa > Arthropoda > Malacostraca > Decapoda > Varunidae > Eriocheir > Eriocheir sinensis. The sequence goes on along the minus strand of NC_066520.1, from coordinate 22,594,270 downwards.
CTGTGCCCCTGAAACTACACCTCACCCATCGTGAGTATTAGGGGGAAATCTGGGGCTGCCCTGTGTAGGCCACCCTACCTCTTCCAGTCTTCCTGTATTTCTATGTTCTTATGTAATGAAGTCATTTTCCCCCACAGATTAGGTTACCAGTAGTGTAAGTTAAGGGTAGTAATTTCCCCTTATTTCTCTCTTTACTGTAAAATTTCCATGTCCCTTTCTTCCTTAAAGGTACATGGTGTTCTCTTCTAACTATTTCCTGCCGGCACGTTGCCGGAGGGAGAGGTGGGTGGGGAGGAGCCTTCATCTATTCTGTCCTGTTCTACCACACGTAGATTACTTGTAGTAGCGGTAGTACAGACACCCTCGCCATAGACCGATAGGTCTTCTGGTGTCTGTTCTTCCTATGTATTCCTCTATATAGCCATGGTTTTATCTTTAATTCCTCTTCCTGCCCCTTGTCCCCTTCTTCAGTCTCATTAGCAGGGCAGTAAGCAAGTAACAAGTCTTCCAGTCCAAAGAAAAAGTTGCACCCGCCACAGTCATCGGTGTTCTTTCTTCGCAGCTTATTTTCCACCGTCCTGTTTTCACCCTCCAGCCAGACGTCTGCTCGTTAGGGGGGACACGAGCCTGCACCTGTGGCCTCGCGGAGCGCCTCGTGGCATGGGTTCACATCAAGCTCTCCTTTCACCTCGCCTCCGTTTGTGATTCCACTCGCCGGGGGAAAGACGATCGGTTTCCTCTCGTATTTATCTTCGGCGTGTGATAATCGGTTCTGGTTAGCCATTGTCGTCTTACTGGGCTTCTTAATCACTTTTCTTTTCTTTTTTTCGTTTGCTTTTATGGAGTTCGCCTCAACCTTATATACTCTTTTTCCTTCTCCCTTCTTGCTCCTTTCCTTCCATATCATTTTTTCATATGATTTTGCAACCTTCCATCCATTTTCTTCTATACCCCTATCTTTACCTCCTTCCCAATCATGTATTTCAATCCCCCCTCTTTTTCCTAATCTCCTCCTCGATTATCATATTTTCAGACTCATCATTATTATTACTGTTATCATCCCCAGCATCCGCAGTTCGTTAGTAAAGACACCAAACTCATCCCTGCGAAACTAAGTCCGTCGAGTAATCTCAATCTCTCGCCGCAATGGCCTCGAGGCAGCAGCTGACGGCCGGGCCCACCTATCTCCGGCCGTCACCCTCCGCTGCACGTGCTTTTTCCTGCATTTATTAGCGTGATGAGTGCGTGCAGCGGCCGGTTGCTCGCATTACCCCGACCACAAGCATACATTGGTGTGAGGACGCTTCCCCCGCCTGGCTCTCCGCTGCCCAGGCGCTGCTACATAACTGACAACAGGTGACTGGCAACACCACCTAACGGGAGGAAGTGCAGTTGCCAGACATTGTTGTTTCATCGCCGCCTCACGTGCAGTTCATGAAGTGACTCTAATTAATGGCTCTTGCTGCGGTATCTAAGTGCGTGGTATCTATTCCAACCATCTCGTGCACCTCGGCTGTCTGTAGGGGCCACCAACACGTCCGCGTCCGCCCCCGAGATGCCGCCCCGACGTGCTCTCCTCCGCCTCCAGCCTCATCCGTAGCGCGACCACATCTCACTCGTAACTCACTGGTGACTAGCGGGTTGTGTAGGTGGCGAAGGGGATAGGGGGGCGAGAGGTGTGTGTGTGTGTGTGTGTGTAACAGAATAGCGTGTAATTAATTAGTTATAGTGTAATTTGATAGATACAAGCCATCTCATTTCACCGACTAGCACTAACTTACATCACCATAGTTTCGAATATTCAATGAGTAACTAAGAATAAAATAGGATGTGATAAGAAAAATTTACATATCGACAAGATTCAACGTTACAAGCAGACATAGATTAGAGCCGTCAACTTCATCATGATAACAAACACTGTCGTTCTTGCCCACCACAAAAAATATAGATAGATAGATAGGTAGATAGATAAATATGAATCCTGCTGTGCGTTGTGATTCCTTCTTTACATTTCAATCCAAGTAACCCTCTCCATCACGACAGACGAGTAAAAGTAGTGACGGCCAGCACAGAGCACCTTCACCTGATGACACTTAGCCACCACGAGCCAAACAAGAAGACGGATGCAACAAGACCTTACGGGCGAGGCAGCGGCTCTAAGCATTCCTTCAAGGGGGTCTGGACTAGGGCGAACCTCTGAGACGGTGATAGGGGCGGTGGATTTATGGTAGAGGTGGTGGTGGTTGTGCAGCGTGCAGAGGGGCTTAGTGGACGGTGAGTGAGGTGTATTTTAACCCGAGAACACGAACTATGAGATCATCGCAGAGAAGTATGGCGAAGGTTGTCTGGACTTCGAGGTAACTTAAAGACCCACAGACAAACACACAGACATAAAGGGGGAGAATGCACGTAGATACAAGCAAAGGTAATATTTAACCCCACCAGCAAGTTGAGACGAATAGCCACAAGGAATGATCGCTTTAATCATGCACAAATTCACGCTGATAAACGACGTCCATTCCTAAGAGCTATGTCGATCATCAGTACAAGGGGCGGCGAGGAGGGCGAGGGAGAGGCTGGCCACGACGCGGAGAAACGAGGAGAGAGGAAGGAACCGAGGGCAGAAGGAAGGACGGAAGGGAAGGAACTGAAGGGTGGGGGGGGTGGAAGGAAGGGAAGAATGGAGTTTAAAGGAAGCAAGAATGGTTGTACGGAAAAGGAGAGAGAAAGAAAAATGAAAGAAAGTGGAAGAAAGAGATGAAGGATATGAAGGAAGAAAGAGATAGGAAGGGAAGAATAGAGATGAAAGAAAGGAAAGGAAGGCAGTAAGCAAGAAACTAAAGAAAAAGAGGAGAAAGAGAAAAAGAAAACCTCGGAAAACAAAAGAACATCAAAAAAGAAAAAAATAGAAAGTATGAAAGAGTGAGTGAGTGCGCGAGTGTGTCTCTGTGTGTGTGTCTTGGAAATGAGGGGGAGGACCAGCGACTCACGGCATGGTATTATCGATAAGCCGAGACGTGAGAAGCCGTGAAAATCGACGTAACAGAGGCGAGCGCTGACTTTGGCAAAACGAGAAGAAGTGGTCGTGTGATTGGAGAGATGATAGGGTGCGGATGAGCGCCTGAGAGAGAAGGGGAGAGAGGGCACTGGAGGCTGAGAGATGGGAAGGGGGAGAGAGGAGGAGATTGTGTGAATGGCGGTAAAGGAAAAGAAAGGTATATAAATGAGCGAGAGAGAGAGAGAGAGAGAGAGAGAGAGAGAGAGAGAGAGAGAGAGAGAGAGAGAGAGAGAGAGAGAGAGAGAGAGAGAGAGAGAGAGAGAGAGAGAGAGAGCACAGAACAATGAGTGAACTGTGAACAACAATGCAAGTGGGGCGTGCTGCATAGTATAACACACATTGACACTGTGCCTGAATGTTTGGCGCCACGAAATCGCACCTCGGAAAAAAAGAAAGAAAAAAAGGAAAACTAACCCACCAAAAAAGAATAAAAGAAAAAATGCGGGGAAACTTGGACCGAAAATAATGCTCGTGTGAGTTTGTGAAAGCAAATTATAGATACAGACAGACAGGTAGACAGACAGACAGACAGACAGACGGATGATTTAAGTGACGAGAATAAAAAACGAGATGATGATGATGATTGCAGATGAAAAGCAAGAGAACAAGGAAAGATGATTTTGACTAGAGAGTAAGGGACGAGATGATGATGCTACATAGTAATGATAATGATGCTGCTAATTGGAGATGAAAAGGAAGAGAACAAGGAAAGATGATGATGATGCTAATACGGATGCTGACGATGGGAGATGAAAAGGAAGATAACAAGGAGATAGAGGCAAGAGAGAACAGTGATACCAGAGCAAGGGCAAGGCAGGGAGAGGCATCGATGGCATAACAGGTAAATGAAAAGCAAGGTATGGCAGAGGTGGAGGTGGAAGGGGAGGAGGTGGAGGGAGATGGTGCTGGGCGGGGCGGGCTGGGATGCATCCACTCAAACCTCAGCTTCCTCTGCGTCACCACCACCACCACAGACCACAACAATAATGACGACAAAAACAACCCCTACCACAACGACTATAAGAACGACAGGGATAAAGTAACAACAATAGTAATAATAATAATAATAATAATAATAATAATAATCACAACACAGCATCCATAAATACAACGACACACACACACACACACACACACACACACACACACACACACACACACACACACACACACACACAAACCAGGTCATAAATTTGAAGCGTATGACAACGACAACAGCACAACGACAGCCATATGTCACACACAAACACACAAACAAACAAACAGACAATAGGAAAAAACAAGCCGCGAGAGATGGAGCGATAAGCTGGGACATCCTCGCAAACACACACACACACACACACACACACACACACACACACACACACACACACACACACACACACACACGACTGACTCCCTCCCCCCTCTCCCTCTCCATCTCTTCCCCTCTCTATCTGACCGCCACTATAACCGCCAAACACCTGCCTTGCATCTCTCATCTCGGAGGCTGAAGAAGGAAAAGCCATCTATCTATAAGCGGTGCAGCATCCCTTCTCTTTTTTCCTCCTCTCACCACTTGCCTTCATCTCCATCTGACTCACTTCATCTTTTCTCAGCCTCACTGCCTTCTCTTCACCTTCCTTGACCATTTATACTCACATGTGTCTCCTGTAACCCCTATTTTCCTATGCCTGTCAACTCACATGGTTAGTTTTTGCGTTAATTATTTTCCCTGTCAACTCTTATCCCTGATCTTTCGTCCCCTATCATAATTTCTCTATCCTTGCATACCTGTCATTTCATCTCGTCTACTAACATACCAACTGTCATCTCATCCTGTCATCCTTCCTGTCTACCCACATGACTTTTTGGTCTCCATCGCATTCCCCGTCCATCCACCCGTCATTTCAACGCCAATCTATTCACTGTCTAGACCAAAGTTCTTTAAGTCGCCCCATCAAGCTCTCTCAATCTCCTCGCTTCTCTTGTTGATCCAGGTTGCATGTGAACAGCCAGACACTGCTCGTCCAGGTCACTCTTAGGTCGGTCTCAATGGGAGTCTCAAGCGATATCTTACCAGGATCTGCGAGGGGAGGATGCGCTTCTTATTGACTGCGGTGATTTGCAGCCCGGATACTATTACAATTTATATTCACGTCTGATCTTCGGCTATTTATGAGGCAGTAGTGATTCCAGGAAAGTGTGTGTGCTGATGCAATTGTTGCGTTTTGGGTTACGTACACCGGCATACGCACACACACACACACACACACACACACACACACACACACATACCTGTTCTTGCTGAGACATATAGAGAGCCCTGTCGAAAATTAATCATGGCAAATAAGAAAGGAATGCGGAGGAGAAAGAACGTAGAGGAGAGGAGAGGAAAGGAGGAGAAAGGAGGGAGAAGAAGAGAGAAAGGAGATGAGAAGAGCGAGAGATGAAAGAAGGGAATACAGAAGGTGACCCAAAATTAAGATCAACACTTAACAATGAAATCTGAGGTGCATGTTGGTCATCAATACAAAACATCACATATACAGAACAAGAGACATCCTCAGAACTTGAAGACCTCCCCTTGGTATTGCATTCTTGACATCGCTCTCCCTCTCCTCTCCTTCACCCCTCACGTGCAGCATCCAATCTTTCCTCCTACGCCGCAACCACCTCTATATGCAACCTCTCCTTCAGCACCACCCACAACAGCATTCCTCACCTCCTCCCCCTTCCTTCGTTCCTTCCTCTCACCACGAACTCCTAACCTAAGTTCATGGCTCTCCTCACGTCAACACGCAGTCTCTAACCTCTAACCTATCTCTCACTCTCTCACCCTCGCTTCCCCTGCCCTTAATGAACTATCTCACTACACATTCATGTCCTCGTTGGGGGTTATTGTTGCACTGTATCTCATGAATTATTCGGACTTATTTGCGTTGTGTTTGGTGTTCATTTTTCTCCGTGTGTGTGTGTGTGTGTGTGTGTGTGTGTGTGTGTGTGTGTGTGTGTGTGTGTGTGTGTGTGTTATTCACCTCACCTACTGCCTGATCATGTGCTGGATTGAAGATCACCCTCTTCCCCTCCACACACACACAGAACATCAATAAAAAAAGATAAAGAGTACATGAGTAACCCTCGACTTACATGAAAATCTACGTTAACTCATCACACAAACGAAGAGTGAACAGCACCTTATTACACACGCACTACTCTTTTTTTATTTGCATTTACGAGCGCGGTTTCTTGTATGAAGGGAAATGCTGCTGGAGTTCATATCCGTCGATTCTTGTGGTGGGAGGAAACGCAAACATCTTCTATTAGTGCGTCTCTTTTTAAGTTTTTGAACACCTAGAGAACCCAGTTAGCCATCCCATCATCCCTTCATCCTCAACTTCCTTTCACGTTTCGGAAAAATAGAAAGGAAAAGACCTGCGTCGAATCTTGTGGTAGGAAACGTAAATATCCTCTCTCAGTGCGCCCTTAAACTCTATGAACACCAAAAGAACTCAGCTAGCCATCCCATCATCCCTTCATCCTCAACTTTCTATCACGTTCCGAAGAAATAGGAAGGACAAGAGCAGCTGGATTTCATGACCATCGATACTTGTAAAAGGAGTGCGCCTTTAAAATCCACAAACATCAAAAGAACCCAACTAGCCGTCCCATCATCATCCCTTCATCCACAACTTCCGTTCACGTGCCAAAAAAAAAATCAGTGCTTGGTAGAACGAACATATGTTACACGATCGCACACCAGATGACACCACAGGAAAGAGCAAGTCCCCAGCAAAGCAATCTTCTGATAAACTCCCAGGGCTAATTCTTGAAAATCTCTACTAATGACGCCCAACTTCCTGGCCGCCTTTCTCTCAACCTTTGCTGCCTGGCGCCGGGACCTTTTTTTGGACACAAGTCGGTGAGACACTCCACCCGCGAGGCCTCGGCTGGATTATATATCGGTCCTTCCTGTGATTTTAGCGTAAAGGCGGAATTAGACAAACCACTTTACCAACCACTAACTAGAGAAGAGGTTGGGGGTGAGGGTATTTGAGGTGAGGTCGGTGTGATGGTGGGGTGTGTGATAGCTAAGTGGTGTGGTGTGGTGATAGTGTGGTGGTGGGTGTGGTGATCGGGGTGTGGTTGGGGTCATGGTGACGGTGATATTCGTGTGCAAGGTGTGGTGGTGGTGAGGGCCGTGATGTGGTGGTGGTGGTGGTGGTGGGTGGGTTGTAGATAGACAGATGTGGTGGATGCAAGTAGAAGGTGGTGGTGGAGATGGTAGTGAAGATAATGTGGGTGGGTGGATGAAGATGCTGGTGGTGGGAATAGGTGGAAGGCAACTGGTGGTGTGAGAGAGAGGATGTGGAAGAAGATGGTAGAGGTGATGATGATGGTGGTGGTGGTGATGGTGGCGGTGTGTAACATGAAAGTAATGGTGGTTTCCCAGGATGGCGGCAAATTTTATAATGGCTTCGACGCGGTAATGTCCGGACAATACAGAAACTTCTTTATTTTCCCTTGGGCAATCTTGCAATTCGCGGCCACTGGGTGTTTTGGGACGATAAAACAATGAATTTCCATTACGGGATTCACTTATTGCTATCCTCCGTCCATGACTTGAGAAACAGCTGCGAAAGAGTGTCTGAAAACGCACGCGAGGGGGAGAGAAAGAGAGGGGAGAGAGAGGAAGTGTTAGGTAAGAGGGAGAGAGGAAAGAAGGAAGGGAGAGGGATGAGGAAGTGTGTTTCCGTGAATGGGTGACAGGAATGTGATGTGTGTGTGTGTGTGTGTGTGTGTGTGTGTGTGTGTGTGGGGGGGGGGGGGTTACTAAACGGGGAGGGGAAGAGTGTGTGTGTGTGTGTGTGTGTGTGTGTGTGTGTGTGTGTGTGTGTGTGTGTGTGTGTGTGTGTGTGTGTGTGTGTGTGTGTAAAATGAAATAAGAGGAGTGAATGGGAAAGTAGGAGATTTGTATGGCTTGAAAGAAAGAGACAGAGAGAGAGAGAGAGACAGAGACAGGAACGAAGGGAGAAAAGGAGGTAGGAAAAGTTAGGAGAGAAGGAGAAGGAGAAGCAGGAGGCGGAACCGGTTGCCAGAGTACAAGAATGTTTATCGTGCAAAAAAAAAAAAAAAAACTTCCTCAACACAGATAATCACTCTATGGATTGTGAAGACCCAAGATTAGAATGCTGAGAGATGCTTCGTGGATTTAGGCAGGAGACAAGAAGAGAAAACTAGTATATACGAGAGGGAGAGAGAAGTAGAGAGAAAGCATACTCATACTATAGATACAAAAAGTTTTCACCACACTTTCTTATAAGCTCCGCCTCACACTGCTGGTTGGTTCCGAGGGATTTTTGCATTCCGCTCACGAAAACTTTCCCAACACTCACGGGTCTCAGGCAGTGAATCCGCAGTTACACACAATGAGTGCTGACGTGCCGCCGGGTCCAGATATCGTGCTCGGCAGCCACCCACCCAGCCACCCACCCAACTACCAGAATCGTCTTCACCTTCTTACGCCTCTTAACATTACTCTTGCTCATATTTCGGACGTGATGCGAGTCTAAGAAGATCCAGAGCACACGAATTGGGTATACTCTGCGCGACAAAAATGGCTGATGTTCAAATTTACGGAGCTTCAAGGTTAGATTTCGATTAACTCTGACTCTAAATCGGTTTAATATATTCAAATTACTCAGTTCTTCGCACTAAGCGCCTTTTGTTTTAGGTGATACAGATCCAAGTATGTTCACAACTCACAAACTTGATTTAGAATAGCCAAAGAACAACTGACAGCAAATATTCTGAGCTACTAAGCCGATGAAAGATTATAGCTATTAAATTCGAAGCGATTATGTTTATGACCCGGATATCCAGACATAAGACAATTTCAAACAACCACAGAGCCACAGGGGACTTACAAGCACAGGAAAGTACACCTACACGAGGTCATGGAAGTCCTCTAAGTGCGCCAGACAGGTTTCAGGACACATTAAGGTTGCCAAGACCGGGTTCCGAGCAGCGGCGGGCAAGGAGCGGCGCTGGCAAGTCTTCCCAATGCTAACCTCCACACGGGGTACTTCTACTTGCCAGCAACGAACCATGAATCTCCACTGCACGCCAAGCTCCGGCCCCCCTCCGCCGTGCCACCACCACCTCCAGCAGGGTCCGTGCACAAACAGCAAGCAGGCACGTCTCTGAGCGGAAATTATTTGACGGAGCAAAGGGTGTACTGCGCGGAGTACTACCTCACTAGCGTGTCTCAAACCTATCATAAAAGTTGCCCGTGGTAGTTGGACGTGAATTACATGTCTACCTTAAGTATGTCCCAGGAAAGCATTCATAGTGTTTTTTACGTGACTATTATGCATCAGGTGACTTAAGAAATTTCGACTTGTCCGTTCAGAAGGAGATGTTTGGTGCATTCAAAGTCAACATAGCCGTCACTTATAATATGAAGCAGAAACCCAGACAGTCAACAACGAATAGCTAATCTTGATATCTTTACGGTAAAAATAATGAGTGTCTGTGTCTGTGTGTGTGTGTGTGTGTGTGTGTGTGTGTGTGTGTGTGTGTGTGTGTGTGTGTGTGTCTACATTAGGGACCGTGACACTGACCATGGACGTGCACATGAGGTGTGAGGGAGGGCAACGAGCCGTGACTAGCGAGGCGCGCACTGCAGACATGTGGCGCTAACGTATACGGTGTGTGGGAGACAGTACCAACCTGCACACACACACACACACACACACACACACACACACACACACACACATCACCCTTCCCCACTTCCCCCATTACTCACCACATTACTCATTGTATGGTATTTTTTGTGTATTTTCAGCCTTATGGCTGCCTACAAATGAATAAACCATTTATTATTATTATTATTACGTGCAAGTGGTGTCTGTATGGTGCAGATGTGTGTGTGTGTGTGTGTCTGTGTCTGTGTCTGTGTGTGTGTGTGTGTGTGTGTGTGTGTGTGTGTGTGTGTCAGGTGGCGTCTGTAGCAGGTGTGTACCATCTGGCAGCTCCCGTCACGCTCCCGCCACTACCCGCCCGTCATTCCCACACCAATGCTGTTATATACCTTCTTTTGGTTTTCCCCCAAAATCAATTCTGTCCCGACTCCCCGCCATAACCAGACACATATTACCCTCGTCTGGTTTCGGCCTCTTCCTCATAGCCCAGACAATCCTCTTCTCCCACCCAGCGGCCTCTTATGACTTACCCTTCATAGCCCAGACAATCCTCTTCTCCCACCCAGAGGCCTCTTATGACTTACCCCTCATAGCCCAGACAATCCTTTTCTCCCACCCAGCGGCCTGGCCCTTAAGACTTACGACACGTGTTTAGCCTCACCCCAATGTGCTTGCTCACAGTATTGGCACACACCTAAACTGGTTCCCTGTACTGGTGGCATTAAGATATTTGCAGCCTCGTGATTCAGCCTTTCAACATTTGCAAAGTTTTAGTAGGGCAAACAGTTCGTGATTCAACGTTGTCCTTGTTCTGCAGTTGATCATACTCTGCCGCTACCACCTGGGATTTTTCAGTCACCGCCGAGTAGCTTAAGACTACCCACATGTTGTCCTGAAGACCACCCATCATCCCGGACTCTAGAGGAAACCGTCCAAATGAATCAAGAACGAGCCCCAGGGGACATCATGAACCAAGAAAAGATGGCGCCATTATAAAACACTTCCCTGCGTCATGACGGGCTGGGGCTGACTACCATCCAGGCCCCTCAAGAAAGCCTACCGGTGCTATAGGCTGCAACGTAAAAAAAAAAAAAGTGTCTGAAATGAGACCTTTTTCTATTTCCTCAGGCATCCGTCAAATTACAAACTTGGGGAACGATACGCCGAGCTAGTTTACTAAATTTTTTTGTGGAACTTTTGCAGTGGAAGTAACAGACCATCGAGGTAAGCTATGGTGCACACCCCAGACATGACGCGAAGCACGTGTTGGGGTGAATGACTCCCCCACCTCCCCCGGCGCCAGTCGTGTACTGTTGTGTCCCAGTTCATTCACACCTTGAGGGCCATTTGCCTTGCACCTTACAGTTCAGTACATCTTTTGGTGAATGAAATGATCTGTACAAACGCTAAATGTGAGACAAAACACATCAGACTGGGAGTTTACAAGGCCTAGTTTCCACGACATTTACGTTGGTCAGGATGCAAGTTCCTGAAATGTTGGATTTTACGACGGCACCCAAGTGAACAATACAAATCTATACCCAAAGGAGGTAGTTTCATATCGTTTTCACGTGTTTCGAGAGATCTCAGTAACAAGAGTGACTGCGAGAAGACGGAGGCTTATTAGGAGGCAGCCAGCGAGCAAAATACTTGTGATGTATACCAGTTCATCTTATGCTGCAAATCATCATCATTAGTCCAGAATCGCCACATTTCTCCTGTCTTGTGTTTTCATTCACTTGCTACGGTGTGTGTGTGTGTGTGTGTGTTTACGCAATGGATGCCACTTCCTGGGACATGGATGAACTCTTGTGACCCCTGGCGCCCCCCTCCCCCCCTCACTCTCACACACACACACAGCCCGCCCCCTACTCCAAACTCCACCCCCACCACTACCATTCCCGACACGGTCCCTCCTGGCACTCCATATGGCACCCTGAACTCTACCGACTACCCTCCAGACCACTAACGTATCCACTACCCTAACTAATCTACTCCAAACACTCCCTCCGTTTCAAATAGTCCGTCTAATCCTCTTCCTGCCCCCTGGTGTCTCGTCTCGCCGCCCCCTCACCGCCTCATGGTTCCCCACTCTCCGTCTCCAGCATCCCGGTCCCTCCCCCGCCCCGCCACACCTGTTGAGGCGAGAGGTGAGGCAACGAGGGTGATGCTCTCCGCGCGGGGCAAATGTACTCCTCGCAGATAACACTGTGCTAATGCTACCTCGACTGTGGCTGCAGCTGCTACTACTGCTACTGGGGAGGGCGATGATAATGATGATGATGATGATGATGATGAAGAGAATAGTGTTACTACTGATGCTGGTGGTGTAGGTGATGACAATAATAATAAGAATAACAGTAAGAAGAAGAAGAAGAAGAACAAGAAGAACAAGAAGAGAACAAAAACAAGAACAAGAACAAGAACAAGAAAAGGAAGAACACGAACAAGAAGAACAAGAGAATAAAAAAAGAGAATGAGAGCAAAAACAATAACAAGAACAACAAGAAAACTCCATATCAACATCCATCATACAGTTTTATCCTCTCTCTCTCTCTCTCTCTCTCTCTCTCTCTCTCTCTCTCTCTCTCTCTCTCTCTCTCTCTCTCTCTCTCTCTCTCTCTCTCTCTCTCTCTCTCTCTCTCTCTCTCTCTCTCTCTCTCTCTCTCTCTCTTTTGGGCCCTTCACCCCCTCCTCCCACGTGTTACTTGGGCCCTCCTTCCCACCTGGCACCTCTCCCTCCTCCGCCTTGCCTCCCTGGTGGCTCGGGTCACTCACCCCCGTAGCCCTTCCGTTCCCGTGCCTCTCCATCTCAAAATTTAGCATCATAACCAAAGATGAAATTACGATCACAACGAAGATAGGAACAAGAAAACTACTACTACTTCACTTCCTCTCCTCCTGCTACTACTACTACTACCACTTGAAGAAAGGAAACTACCATACCAATAACAGCCGGCATATATATAATCCCATCTTCATCATCAACTACAGCAATAATTTATTCATATTTCCTACGACAGATGCAGCTAACGACCCTCTTCACCACCACCACCTCCACCACTACCACCACCATCACTACCATCACCACTATCACCACCCACACCATCACCCGTTTTTTTCATCTTCCTACTAACATAAACACACATACACACAGACACAACCAGTTTCAGCGTCATGCCCGCAGCTCTCTCATTCTCCTCTTCCTCTCCCTTGCCTCAGCCATTCCCAGAAGCTTCGGTATATGGGAATCGCACGTCCAATCCCACGTCCCATTCCGCTTGGCTTCCTCCCCATGACCACCGAGGCGATTGACTTATCAGGGAAGAGGAAGAGTGGAAGAGGGAAGGGAAGGGAGAATAGGGCAGGGTGGATGTTAGTGGATTGTAGACAGAAGGTAGGGCTATTGTGGAAGGGGGGAATGTTTATGTAACTAAGTATGTTTCTCTCTCTCTCTCTCTCTCTCTCTCTCTCTCTCTCTCTCTCTCTCTCTCTCTCTCTCTCTCTCTCTCTCTCTCTCATCAATTACGTTACGAGTAAGATACAGAATGACCAATGGTAGGTGTGTGTGTGTGTGTGTGTGTGTGTGTGTGTGTGAGTAAACTGCTCTCTCTCTCTCTCTCTCTCTCTCTCTCTCTCTCTCTCTCTCTCTCTCTCTCTCTCTCTCTCTCTCTCTCTCTCTCTCTCTCTCTCTCA
>NC_066520.1:22525830-22573330 GCF_024679095.1 Eriocheir sinensis | reverse complement strand
AGAATAGGAGGGAAGAAATACAAAGAGGATGGTAGTACAAGAAAGACGCTAGTATGCAAATAGACATGCAGTGAGAAAATGAGGAAGAGGAAGCAAGGAAGCCTGTGGTAATATAAGGAGACATGAGGAGAAAGCATAAAGTGGTAGGAAGCTTAACCACAAATTATACCCGAAATCGACCTCACCCGAGAACCACCCAGCATATTCAGACGTGTATATAAAAAGACATCATCAAGCATTGCGGAGTCCATAGTCGCCCGCTGCGCCCAGACTGATATGACATAACCAGTGAATCCTGCAGTAGAAAGTTGAACACCAAATGGCAACTCATGTAAATTTTCTAACCCATAATCCGTGTGTGTGTGTGTGTATCTCTCCCTCTCCCTCCATCTTCCTTTCTTTCATATCACCAGGACCCGCGGCTGCCTCACTCACTCACTCCCATTAGATAAAAGCAACTGAGGAAGGAGTGGAAATATCAAAACCCTTGCCGCCGCTAAGACGATAAAATTCCCCGCTTGATTTTAAACCAAAGAATGTGAACTGGATTTTTTTTTTTTGTAGGCTGAGTGCTAGTGTGTGTTTGTGTATGTGTGAGAGAGAAAGATAACAGACTCAGACGGACAGAAAGACAAACGGAAACAGACAAACACAGATAAGCAGACGGATTAACAGAAACGCAGACAACACATACAGGCAGGCAAAAAATGAGGTACAGATAGACAAGGAATAAAGAATCGATAAAAAGGAAAAATCAATAACACACACACACACACACACACACACTCACACACACACACACACACACACACACACACACACACACACACACACACACACAGAAATAAAAACAAACGAACCCCAAGAACCTCCAAGGGCCCCAAACTTCCGCGAGTCAAGTGAATATCTGTCTGCGCCTGTGACGGAGAGAATGCTTGAGCCGGGCAGATTGACGGCGATCGAGGTGCTTCTTGCAAAACGGGTTATAAACTTGCGTTAGAAAGTACGACTCCCCTGCAGCCAAAACCTTCCGCTAACATCTACACACTTCAGGATGTCAATTGTGCTGCTAAGTTTGGAGGGTTTTACATGTTATTTAGGGGTAGTTGGCGTACTTCGTTTTGCTTACTGAACTCGAATATATAAAAGGTTAGGTTAGGTTAGGTTAGGTTGAAACGCTCGGCAAAAAACAGTGAAATAACATGCAATTGGTCTTCTGAAAGTGACGTTATTGAACTCGAATATATAATAGGTTAGGTTAGGTTAGGTTAGATTAGGTTCAAACGTTCGGCAAAGACCAGTGCAATAACATGCAATTGGTCTTCCGAAAGTGACGTTATTAAACTCGAATATATAAAAGGTTAGGTTAGGTTAGGTTAGGTTAGGTTCAAACGTTCGGCAAAGACCAGTGAAATAACATGCAATTGGTCTTCTGAAAGTGACGTTATAGGAAAAAGAAGAATGGAATTAGAAAAGTAAAAGTGTTTGTATTCCTTTTTTCATGCGACAATTAGCGACACACATTATCGTCCTCAACGCTGCCTCCCGACAATGCAAGGCTGAGAGTAAATGAAACGTCCTCGGTAAAGAGGCCGAAGAGAAGGAAAGGAGGAAAAAGCACTCAACTCAATTCCCAAGAGACTGGACCGTGAAATTGCCCACCTCGTACATTTGCACACCCGAGCACCAAGAGGAGTTGCAAAATAATCATGAACAAAATTACCGGTTGTATTAAATGGTCTGTCACAAAACATAAAGATCAGAAGCATACAGTGGCTTTTAACATGCAAAGAGACGTGACACTGATTCAATTCCAAAGCATATTATTCAGTATTGTTGCATTCAGCTCATTGTGTCTTTAAAAATTACTCCTTTCCGGTCCCTTTAACTGCTCCTGACACTCCTAGATTGTACACGCAGATTGTCAGTCAGGAAGCGATTAGTCTGTCCACGCCAACAACTTGACAGGGATAGATTATTTCCTCCCTGCTCAATGTGCTCATTACCATCGTCCCTTTAATATCAACAATGAAAACCACACGTCAGCATACCTCCTTCTCTTTGCCTGTCCCATAACTTCCGTATTCCTCACTTCTGTTCGTCTTAGGCACACCACAAAATTAATATTCTTCATTTTATTCTCTCTCAACCTCCCTCATGGAACTGTTACCTCCATAAGCTTGGCAAGGTTGGAAAATACTAACACACACACACACACACACACACACACACACACACACACACACACACACACACACACACACACACACACACACATACACACACACACAGCCTGAGGTAATTATGAGGCGCCGCACATGCAAGCAATCATCAGCAACACGTGAGGTGGCTGCGAGGGTCACTGGGCGATCGGTCACGGCTGGATCTGGGGACACACACACACACACACACACACACACACACACACACACACACACACACACACACACACACACACACACACACACACAAACACACGTACGCACCTTATACTAGTGGGCTGAAATAAATGGTTGGTCTTTTATCAACAGCCTCTCTCTCTCCTGTAATCTCCCTTGCCTTCTCCCTCATCCCGGTTGTTCCCTGTACTGCCCTGTAACCATCGCTTCCCTATGTTCACCTTCCCCTATGTTATGCAATTCGACTCTTAAGACGATAATATTAACCTCCTATTTGCACTTTATGCTGTCAAAATGTAAGAAATGATATATTCCATTTTTTTTCCTATGATTTTTTTCCCCAAACAAATATCCCGAGTCATTCCCACGATTTCACATTACCATCTGGCTTTTCCCGCTATATTCTTTTTGCGTCCGGGCTAATGAGCTATATATTTTTTCTTCATTAGCATTCCGTTGTGGGCGTGAGGGGATTTCCTTGCGTTAATGACATATCTAGGTGTATATATTAAAAACTTCAGACCATTTGCTTTCCCCGTATGACGCAATGGCCTTGAGACACACGCAGGTTCATCCCGTCACTCCTGTTTCCTTCACACCCGTCACGAGCTTGCCTTTGTCTTTGCAGTAGAAAAAAAAACAGGAAATCATTAAACTACCGCTCCTGCTATGCCGCCTTTCTAAACAAGTCCGCCTCACTTCGAAAATACCCAGTCACCCGTTTAACAATATACGCCGACCGAACAGTCATCCAGCAGCGCATAAACTAAACCAGTCTGTCATTCAGCCACCAGGCAAACAATTCCTCGGCTCCTTCTTCCCCTGCCAGAATCGTGTGCAGCGAGATGGAACCTGACTGTGTACGCCAGATCATGGTATACTGCAACTTTCTAGGAGTGCTAGATACATGATTGGGCGGGGAGTGGAGTGATGAGCCGCCGGAGGGTATGGCTACGAGCGAAGGCGTTCCACAGGGCGTAAAGACAGACTCCGGAACCCAACACGTCGAAGGGAGGCGAGCGAGGCGAGGGTGGGCGAGAAAGTGTGATTGAAAGATGGAAGGGAGGCGTGAGGGAAGGGAAAAAAGGGCGTGGCGGAGGGCGAAGAATATAACAAGAGAGCCGAGACAGGGGTGTGAGGAGGGCAAGGGCGGGCGGGACGCAGGGTGTTAAAAGAGGACGAAAGGCATGGGCGGGCGGGAAGGAGGGCGGGGGTCAAGAATGTAATGGAAAGTGATAGGTCTGCGGAGGACGTAATGGAAAGCGGACGGGACTTCTGAATAGGAGGGGGAAGGAAGAGGTGGAGGAGCAGAGAGTGAGGTGAGAAAAAGTACATAGCCGAAGAATGTGAGAAGGAGGAGAGCTGGTGTGTGGAGGGCGTGGTGAGGCAAGACTGAAATGAAGGGTGTGGTGGAGGAACGTGAGGAGAAGAGGCTTGATGAGGGTGCAGGAGGGACGAGGGTGTGCGAAGACGTGGTGTGGTGAGGTGAGGAGCAGAAGCCGTCGCCGAGTCACGCTCCACCTGCCTTCACCTCGTGCTCGCCCTCCGGAACAACACGCAACAGGCAGCGGCAGCACCAGGGGACTCGCCACCACCCTGAAGCAAGCTAAAGGTCCCCATGCACCGTCCCCACCCAACACCCGCCTGCCTCCCTCCCTCCCGGCACCATCAGCGTCTCCTGCACCGCCCAGGAGTGTTGATTTTCCCTTGGGCGAGGCTTTGACGTTCTCATTTCAAGCGCTTGTCTAATTCCGCTCAAACGAATCATTAGAAAAGGGCCTTGTCGCTCTTTTCCATTTCACTTGTATGAGAAAGTCTAATAAAAGAACCCTGAGTGAGTGTCATTCACCATGGTTCTGTCACGTGCTGGATTCGGGATCACCACCCAGTACCCTCCACGTAAGACCTTGCATGGAGTTACATGTAGTGACGGATCTTCGGGTACGGCTGACACCCTAGATCACACCTACACGTACCCGGGTGGCAGGACAGAACCCCTGACTGACACCCGGTACCCATGCACTGCTGGGTGGACAGATAGGAATGAAAGACTGCCCATCCGTTTCTACTCCGTCCGTGAATCGAACGCTGGACCTCTGGCTTGTGAGTCGAGCGCGCTAACCACTGCACCCTTTTCGTTTTACCAAGCATCTTCGGTCCTTGTGTCTCCTTGCTCCGTTGTGTTGGTGTCTTTGTTCTTGGTGTGTTGTGCGCTGGTCTTTTATTATCGTATTTTCTTTATAGGGACGTATCGTATAGTGCTAAACCTTCTAGATGCGGCAAGTTCTCGCATAAGCTTTCTCATTTTATTCTCTCTGCCATTTTCTGTGTGTGGATATTTTTTGTTTTGTATTTTTTTTTCTTTCGTTTTTGTTTGATAATTTTCACTTTCTATTTTTTTATTCTTCGTGTTGTTCACTTCCTTATCTTTACTGCTTCGTGTCTGGTTCTTCGTCTCTTTCTTTGTGGATGTAATTTATATATTGTTTCTCTTCAACACTTTTCTTCTGTACCGTGTAGAAAATAGTGTCTAAAGAAAAGAACCGAAATTTTATGGATTTTGAGAAAGGGAATCCAACTTTTACGGCTATCGGCAAAGGGAAGGCTTTAGGGCGGCGGTCATGGTTCAGCGAGAATATATGACTTGCATGCGGCGCCGCTCCTCCCGTCACACTCAAAACGTCAAGTATGCCTTTCAGCGAAGAATTTTATTGTAGGTATATTTTTTCAAGATACAACTCTCGCCATTTGCATAAAACTTTGGACAATAAACTGCATGATTATTATTCGTACATAAAAAAACATTCGCGTGGAGTTCAACATCTTTTTCCAGGGAGTTGGACAAAAGGATATGCACTGAGCTCACTGGATCCCATTTATTACGCATGCAACCGAGCTGTATTTTTTTTTTAATAGGAAGCTCTACCGGGAAACCTTGTTATTTCCTCCCTGCATGCAAGCGTCGGGGCGCTACGCAGTATCCCAAGGGTGGAGAAAGTGTTCCAAAAACTCAGAAGGCTGCACAAGTGGGTCACCGCCATCCAGCGAGGGTTGCCGGAAATACTTGAGGCAGTGAAATTCGTTACTCCAGACGACAGCTTTGCCATTCCGTTCCCCGAGTGCCGTCATGCTCCCGCCTTCACCCCGCTGACACCAAGACGTGTGCCACACCCCCGCCGAGCAGAGGCAGCGGTGGCTTGAGGTGTCCTGAATATCACTCGAGCCATGGTGTTCTGAGTACCGTGGTTCCTGGAGCAGGCTGATTGTAGGCTGTCACAGCGTGATGAGAGGCAGCAACCGCGAGGATGCTGCAAGCGCGGATTTTCCGGAGACTGGATCAAGCGGCCACGGCAATTCAAGAATGCATCTAGACGCGACGAAGTTGTTGAGATAAGCCCTTAATCAAGAATGTCTTCTATTGTTAGTCCAAGGTATAGAAAACACTCTCTTAAGGGAACAGGTCATCAACATTTTAAAGACCTGACAGTAGTATCTCATTTATTTTATCTTATGTAGTAGAAAGATCAACGGTTTAATGTATTTTCTTTCCTTCAACAGCAAGCTTAAAAAAAGTCTTATATTAAAAATAAGATTATTAGTCTCTTGCTAGAGAAAATATTAACACAAGTACTATTTTTTCCTCTTCGCTGTGCACATCCGAAAAGATCAAACATGCTTGCCAACTTTTTTTGCGCATTAGTGAACCATTATAATTTTCTCTCCTTGATCCATCAATGCCAAATCACCCACCGAACACCTCCTTTCTCCTCCTTTCTCTTTCTCTCGGCACTCGATGGCGCGGAGGAGCTCGCACGAAGTGGCTGATGACAGAGAAGCGTGAGTCGACTTCAAATTAGGGCCGATTAGATGCTCGTAATAAAACCATAAGAGAAAAAAGCGTGGCCAGTTTCCATCAACAGGTTTTATGGTTAAGATAAAAACGGCGGATGCTCTGATGCTGTGGCCTCGATGCTGTAAAAAAGACGGTAGTGTTTTGTGTTCCTCTTGGCATCACACGAAAATGAAGGTGTTGTCGTGTTCTTGATTGTCGATGGAACAGGAGGAGCGTGTCTTCGTGACTTTACATCGGGCGAAGAAGTATTCCAAGAGGTGTTCCTTGGTGCAATCACTGCGTCACAGGAAACTGCTTTATGCAAGTGTCTATCCCACCTGGTGATACGTGTCTCTGCATTGCGATTCACGTCCCAGACTGTACTGATGCCCCATTCACATCCTTAGTGTCATTAGAAAGCTTTTTATGCGTCCCAATAAACGGCAGATATCCTTGAAAATACAATGAAACAAACACATCATAACTAGTAACATCCACAAATGAGTTCAATGACAGCAGTAAGACAAACAACAACAACAACAACAACAGCAGAAAAAACAACAACAATGATGATGAGTAAATAAAACCGCGTCACGTAGAATTACTAAAGCAAACACGAAAGAAAGGCCTCAAGTTCTTACATTTTCACCACTACAGTTTCCACTTTTTGTTTAGCTGTTCCCTCTATCCTTGACGAAATCCCCAGTGTGAACGTTTAAGTCCTATACGTTTAACCTTTGACTCGAATGCAACTGACGAAGGATGTCTCAGAAACCGGGAAAACTATTCGTTAAATCAAGCAAATTTAGAAACGTTCTGCCGGATATCCTGTGACGAGAGCGTGTAGCTGAGCACGTCCCCTTTCTAGCCGCCCTCCCCTTTCCCCTCTCCCCCTTTCTAACCTCCCTCCCCTTCCCCCTCTCCCCCCTTTCTAACCTCCCTCCCCTTCCCCCTCTCTCTCTTTCCTAACCACGACCACCGCCTCGTTAGTATCCAGCGACGTAAATAATCCCACGTCAAGAGTAATTTTATATATCCTTTACAGCGTTTGTTTGCTTGTGTGTGTGTGTGTGTGTGTGTGTGTGTGTGTGTGTGTGTGTGTGTGTGTGTTTTAGTATATCCAGATGGAGGAAAGAAACTCAGTACAATATGCACACCAAACAAAGCCACGAACCGACAAACAAAAGAAGGGAGAAAGGAAAGATTGTAGGAAAGAAAAAATGTAATGCCTCCCTATTTTCAGCCGCCAATAATAGCAAAAGTAACCCTAAGGAGCGGCGTCCAAGAGGCTACCACATCATACACCTGTGGATTTCGCCATTTTCCTGCATATTACTGAAAATCGCTTGCACTTTCCTGTAACAAAAGGCTTCACACACCTGGCGCACCTTTCACTGGCCAGCCAATCACGACAACAGGTAAAGCAACAGGTAAATCAAAATCTCGTACGAAAGGAATGGAGGAGAGGGGAAGGAGTGTGTATGTTACGTGTATGTGTGGAAGGGAGGAAGTGTGAGTGTGTACAGAGGGAGAGGACACACACACACACACACACACACACACACACACACACACACACACACACACACACACACACACACACATCTTTAGTACCCAACCCTGTCCACTCCTTCCTCATTTTTTTTTTTCAGATCAGTCACTAGGCAGGATAACGTTAGATAACACGACGAAAGAATACACTCAACCACTCCGTGATTGACGCAAATACATGACTGTGTTCCATGGTGCGGCGTGGGTGGGGGTCTGAGGTGCGTGTGTGGCCCAGATAGGAGATACAGAGGAGGGCCTTGAAGTCTTATCTCCGCGCACTGCATCAGACAGGCGATTCAGCTCATTATGTAAAGTCCGGTTCTCATAAGAGTTAATACGGAAAGTGGCCGCCTGCATAATGTGTGCTCGTGAGGAATGGGAGCAAGCACTGTTTCGAGGATTGTTTTTAAGTACCCTTCATGGCTGTGACCTTAATTAATTCATATGTGACGCAAACTGTGAAATATACTTGCTTCTTGACGGTCTAATTTTTCCGTCCGTCCGTCGTCACCCTCCCAAAGTATCGGTTGTCCAATTAATCTCCCCTGTGACGTGTGTTATAATCTGTTTTACCGAGAGAATGACCAACGAACCGAAACTATAGATATCACTTCCTTTTTAGTAACCGGTCATATGCAGAAAGTATCAAAAACAGAACGAATAGATTTAGATTTGCGATTTGGCATTATATTCCCCTGTGACGTGTGTTATAATCTGTTTTACCGAGAGAGCATGATCAACGAACCGAAACTATAGATATCACTTCCTTTTTAGTAACCGGTCATATGCAGAAAGTATCAAAAACAGAACGAACAGATTTAGATTTGCGATTTGGCGGATCAAGATGAGGCGAACAGGTAA
This sequence comes from Eriocheir sinensis, assembly GCF_024679095.1. NCBI lineage: Eukaryota > Metazoa > Arthropoda > Malacostraca > Decapoda > Varunidae > Eriocheir > Eriocheir sinensis. Next base: position 22,564,687 of record NC_066520.1, on the reverse strand, counting down.
ATTCAGAGGAAGGTATATGCAGCGCTTAGGTTACACTACATACCAATTCCTTTTCAGTAGCCGGTCAAATACAGAAATCATCAAAAACAGCATGAACAGATTTAGATTTGCGATTTGGCAGATCAAGATGAGGCGAACAGGTAAGTTCAGAGAAAGGTATGCAGCGTTGAGATTGCACTACATAGCCTCTCAACAAACCTCACAAGAAGTGGACTCAGCCCCGGGCGCCAGCTGTGAGGACCGCCTAATACGGCTTACTCGGTAAGACACTCGCCGTTACTTGTCTGTTGCAAGCATCCGATAGACCAGAAATCCGAGCTACCTGCATAACTATACCTGTGCGGCCGACCACCAGTTCTCGAGCTGACCTGACTGTGTGCGTGCCCCGATAGTCAGGCGGACAGTTCATACCCAGCATTAGGTAGAGGCGTTATCAAAGGCCCAGCCGCTGCAGTAATCTGTCCACGGGCAAGACGATTGAGACATTGCCACTTAGGTAAAAAAAAGATACAATAATTCTATTTTATGGCCCCAACGCCTTCAGTCTGACGCGTAATGCGATTTCGATGTTCCAACTGAATATACGTCCAAAGAAGTATATTAAATGTCCATGATTTCAGAGCCGAGTTTCTTAACGTTTTCAGGTCGCAGACACCGCCCTGTCGTCCTCCTGTCTCAGTGCCAAAGGTTGATATTATATTCAGAGAGCATCATCAAAAACCTGAATTTCTACAAACTTATTATCGGAGAAATGTTGCAGGATATCATCGCATATTAAAACAACTTGAGTGGATTTAGCTTTAAACCCCTCAGACAGTGTTCTTAGATACAATATAACATCAGCCTGTTTTATATAATGCACTTTACACCGAAATAGAGGTTCAAGGTATACCTTCACAACAGAGAGGGTTGGGTTACCGTAGACTCGTAGAGGGCCTGGGTCAGGAGCGATGGAGACACGCGGATAACTAAGTACAAGTGTCTTATCTTATTTTTCCCCTTCCCTCCCTCCCCCTCCCCCGTCAGGGCAATAACACGATACTTAACGGTGTCTCCAACCGGCGAACACGTCCACTCGTCCAGGGTCAGCTTTGGCGCGTGTTGCGAGAAAAATATGTGACAGACTGGTCGTATTGTTCTGAGGTCGGCGGGGGTATATGCTAATTTATCTTAACATTGAGGGTAGGGAAAGGTGAGGCGTGATTCATAAGAGTAGGTGAGGCACTTGTGTTTGCGAGATGTCGAAGCACAGCCAGTATACGTCCAGAGAGGCTGTCGTGTTGGTTGGGTCTTTTAACACGGCCCAAAGTGATGTATTCGCATATCAGCAGAGTATGGAAAGCCTAGTTGCTGAGGTGAGCGTTCAGGCACCATTGTTAGCGGTGTATTGGCTCGGTCGCATTGTTCCACGTGCCAAGAGAGTGCTGTGGTGTCTGTATCTGGGCCGGTGGGTGTCAGACAGGCAGCTCCACTACTCCCTTGTGCTCTGGTGGACGAGGGGGAGGAGGCAGGGCAAGGGCGAGGATTGCTGTTGTTAGGTGAGGGAAGCCTGAAGAGGAGGTGATGGAAAGCGAGGTCTGAGGTGGAGTGAGTGTAAAAAAAATTTCTTCTGGCACCGAGAGAAGAAGTGTTCGGTGATAAGGGCGTAGGGCGTGATATGGAGATGGGGTTAAGTAGAGTGATGTAGGGGACAAAGTGTTGGCTAAATCTGGAGTGAGGGCAATGCAGGGGAGGTGGAGGCGGTGCAGAAGGCAGGAGCAGAGACGTATAAATGTGAATAGATGTAATGAAGGGCGTGGGGTGAAGGTGGTAGTGTGTTTCCCTAATCTTTTTTCAGCAACACTTGACGAGAGAATAACACAGGGGGAGGCGGGGGAAGGGAGGGGCGAGGGTGGTATAGCAGGCAGGAGAAGTGACTAACAAACAGTATACGAGGAGCAAAGACGTATAGGAGTGAATAAATGTAATGAAGGGCGTGGGGTGCAAGTGGTAGTGTGTTTCCGTAATCTTTTTCATCAACACTTACAGAGAGAATAACATAGGGGGGGCGAGAGTGGCATAGCAGGCAGGAGAAGCTACTAACACTGTACGAGGAGATGTAGATGTGTATGGTTGGCTCAGGTGCAAGTGAAAGTTGATGTACCTTTGTAGGGGATTATGATGGTGAAAGGCTAACACCGGGAATAGACGAGGAGGCGGAGGTAGTCTAGGAAGCAGGAACTATAGTGAACATGATGGTATGGTAAGATTTCTGAGTGCATCGAGGGGTAAGGATAAGGCATGTGGAAAAGGGTGACGGTAGTTTGTAGAGCACGTTGGGTAGAGTATCAATGTATGAGTGAAGGGATAGCACGGGAGGGCTAGAAGGAGAGGAGGGGACAGGAGGAACCAGGTGATAAGCATAAGAAAGCGTCTAGACAACACCACAAGTGCTCGTGAAAGTGTACGAGTAGTTGGTTATCAATCAGCTGATTTAGAAGTCTCCCTCACTTGCCGCTCGCCGGACACTACTTGTTTCTGTGCCGTGCTCCTAAAACAAGAGTATTTATATTCGGTTTGGATGGTTGTGGCCAATTTTACGAAACTACAAGAAAAACGTCTAATGAATAATAGAAATTCGACGTTTTCATACAAAATATAAGGAGCATCAGATTGATCCATTCTAATTTTCCCGTCGGGTATAAATCCATACAGATCCTCAGGTTTTACAAAAGCAGATAGCCTTTATAACATTTGGAAGACGTTTCTGTAATATCACATAATAATTCGTTTCCAGGGCAGGACGGACAGATGGCACCCAACCCCCATCGCTACTCCGCGGTTCTTCATTACCAAACGAGAAAAAAACTTTGGTAAGGTCGTACGCGATAACCCACACGAGGTGGCCCTGAAATCAAGAGCCCCGGGTGAATACCCTGCCGCGAACATAAAGGCCAAGGCCTCGGTGAAGAGCGTCAGATTAAATGATCCGTGACGCATGTATGACTCCCTTTCGTACCCTGGTCCTCACGTAGTAAACGAAGATTGGAGTACGAAAATTGTATCCACTGCCATCTATATATAATTACGATACACGATAGGCATTTTCCTCACTCCCAAAAAGAGCATAAGGCTTTCCATGATAACTGTGTAGATAGTTACAAAGCACTAGAGTACAGACATCCCGCGAGGAGAGGAAACAATTTCCCGTCACAGGCTGAAGAAGCAAGACAAGATAGACACCAACATTGAGCAACGTCCCTTGAGGCTACCCCCGGGAGCGAGGTCCAACACAGCGTTGTCACCCACCACCACCACCACCACCACGTTCACCAGCCTCCTGCTGTGCGAGGGAAGTGAACGAGAGACATGCATACAGGTAGAGATATGTGAAGGTGCTAATTTATATCGTGTATGTTAAGAGCAGGATGAATGATCTTAATGTGACAGATGCCTACTATACAGCTTGAGAGGGTGATTGCTAAGTGACCTAAGCCTTTATCTCTCCAAGGCCACGTTATCTCCTGTATAAGAGTAACATAAGACTGGTGGGTAGCGAAAGTGCTCACCCGTTCACTGTTCAAGTTAAGCAAGACTCAATACCTTTAAATACGGCTTCCTTCTCTTTCTTCAGCTATCGCTCTTTATCGAATATATGGATTTTCTTCGTAGCGCAGAAAAAAACTGAAAATATTTGTAGTTAATCATATCTTAGTATAGTGTTATTTACATTTAACGTCAAATACTAAAATAAATAGCTAGAGTTCACGCATGCACAATTCACTCACAATTCACTCAAAGCCCACGAAGACGAAAACGCCCCACTCAATCCCAGTCCATTCCAAAACAATTATATGCAGTTCCTACAAAGAGGGAAAAAAGTGTAGGACAGCCCTCACATAGACTACCATCATATCATCGCAAAATAGGAAAAAAGTTAAAAAATGGGAAAGAAAGTGCACCCAATCAAGAATCTCGAACCTCACTCGGGTAGCCAAAGCACGTAGTGAGGCATGTGGTAGCAATCTATGGACTAATTGCCTCTCGCCGTCATCCCGCTCGAGGACTTGACGGACAGAATAACCGACGACTTCAAGCACAGCATCAGATAAGAAAACAAGGTGTAGTTACGTACACTGAGGTAGGTCATGAGGAAAGCAAGTACTAGGCGGGTATTTGCTTGATGTATAAGAGGAAGTCGGAAAGGAGAAGAGAGCAGAGAGGAAGTAAATAATGTAGGCAAAAAGAGATAATCGGAGGAGAACAAGGAGAGACGGAGGAAAGAAAACACGGGAAAATAAGAGAAGAGAGTAGATCATGTAGACAAGACGGAAGGAAATGAAGTAAGAGAAGACGGAAGGGATATACACCAAAAAAATCATGGAGAAACAAAGAAAAGGAGAGCATTTGAAGGTAGACGCATAAAAGGGGGATCATGCAGACCACCAGTCACTTGAACACACCTGACTGCCTCTCCCCAGGTGACTCTGCACTCAGCGACCCGACACTAGAGCAGCCGAGACGAGGAGGAACCTGCTCCCAACCACTGCTGCTTCCGACGCGCTCACACAAAAAGGCAAGCAGGAAAATGGTGAAGACAATTTGAAAAGTCGCCTTGTTTCTTTGTTTGTGTGAGTGGGTGTGGGATAGGTGGTGACGGACATACACTCCACGACCCTTGAAGTTTAAAAAATTTCGATAACTTTCAGGTGGAGGCCGATGGGACACTTTCTCAAGCTTGCATCCCTGCCTCTTATACCTAGCATTTCTTGGGTATAGTACCGTGTTGTGGCCTGCATTGTAAGGTGACCCTCTCCTGTAGCACTCATCTGTGGCGCCAGAGAGTGAGGCAATTTGAGTTCATTTATAAGCTTATCATCATGCTTCTTCTGGTGTGAGTCCCGCTTTCTAGGGTTTTAAATCAATAAGCTATAAATGCAGTGTTTTCAGGATGGGATGAACACTGGTGATTATTAAGCCAGCGACGTGTAGCAAGGTTCCTTTTCCCTTGTTCTCCTTCCTGCTCGGCTCATAACCCAAACCCGTCGTAGCAGGAGACTAAAAATAACAAATGACAAAAAACGTGTAACAAGAAACCTGTTGCTATAAGCTGCACATAAAAAGGTCCGCGCAAACAAAGGAAATAAAACTCCGCTATTCACGTCAAACATAAAAAGGCGACTCGTATGATTAGTTACTTAAGGGTTCGGACGCTTTCTAAAATACACGAGCCATAAATCTACACGGCGCTGCAGGAGGATGAAGCAGCATGATGGGAATGGATAATGAGGAAGACAGTGACGGAGGGCGATGGGAGAAAGGGAGGAAGAGGAACGTATAGATGAGGTAAAGTGCTGCAGAGAAGATAGATGGACGCGAGAGGTTAATACGTAAAGGGTGAAGGAGATGGAAGGGTAAAAAGAAAGATGGAGGGAAGAGATAGAGGAAGAGAAACGTGGGAATGGAGTAGAGAGGAAATGAAGGAACGAGAGAGGACAAAACGAGAAGAATGCATGTGAGAGAGAGAGAGAGAGAGAGAGAGAGAGAGAGAGAGAGAGAGAGAGAGAGAGAGAGAGAGAGAGAGAGAGAGAGAGAGAGAGAGAGAGAGAGAGAGAAACCTTCTATCCCTTTCCTCTCCCCTCCTCCCCCGCCCCCCTTGATAGCAACCCGCAGTTAGGCAAGGTGTCTTCTGAGCAGTCGGATAACCAGTTTCAAGATGACGATGCACTGCCAACCCTCACCACCACCACCATTACCACCATCACCACCACGCACCGTAACGACCACCGCATCTACACCAGAAGAAGCAGATAACCAACGTCCTTTTTCCTGCCTTTAAACAAGAGACGAAGGACGGAAACCAAGGAGGAGCTTCAAGCAGTTAACAATGGCAGGGCAGAGAACACCTGACGATCAAGCTTGTTTTGGTGATGGCGTAAGAAAAACAAAGAATGTGTAATGGTTTTCTTGCGACCATTCCACTGGCTTCTGACCACGCCACGGCACAACGCCTCACTGCCTGACAAATTGCAATGTTTCCTCCTTACCCTCCACTCTCTACCCTTCAGCGGCGGACGGACACCCCGAGGCAAGTCTTGACGCTAGCCTTGCCGCCTCGACGCTGTGCTCGCCAGAACTTGCCCTCTTCAAACGACCCACACAAGATTTCCTCTCTGATCTTTACAGAAGACGACCTATAGGCAAGATTTTCTCTGTCCCGCCCAGAGAAAGGAAATACCGGAGTCCCATACCAGTCTGCGTACTGATCTTACAGGCTTCTGCACTTTAAGAACCGTGTAAGATGGTGTAAAACTTTAGGTATATCAATAATAATACCTGTCTGTCTGTCTCTATATACGCCTACGCTTGCATCTCGCTGGCTGCATTAAGATGTCTATCCAAGAATCAGGAAAACCGAAAACTGATGAGGTGGAGTGACAGCTTGATAGTAGACAAGTAGGTATGATGGAGAGACGAGGATACGAGTTACAGGAAGGGAACACACACACACACACACACACACAGCCAAGAATCAGGCTTGTTCAAGTGGTGGTGGTGTGAGATTCATCCCCTTAGAAGGCCAGGCATGTTCAAGCTTAGGATTTAAAGGTATAGTGAACCGCAGGTGTTCATACGAGACAATTAAGATTAAAATATTAATGTTCGTTCATGCTGGGAGTGCATAAAATTAGTTAAACACCTGTAAATAATGGTAAACACTTTTGCATCTCTCTCTCTCTCTCTCTCTCTCTCTCTCTCTCTCTCTCTCTCTCTCTCTCTCTCCATATCAGCTTATTCTTTTATTCGAGGTCTACCCTGAAACTCCATCGTTCTCTTCGCCTTGGGTTCGAAAGAAAACGTTCATTGATAAACTTCTCTAAAACAAAGACATATGCTTTTGTACTGTACCATTCAAAATATTGCCGAGGAATGTTGGTGTGCCTCTAGTGTGTGTGTGTGTGTGTGTGTGTGTGTGTGTGTGTGTGTGTGTAATAGTTGACAATAGTACGTACACAAGCGTAAAGCATAAAAAACACTCGCAGTAAACATTTAAAAATCCATAAAGATTAAGCATCAAAAGCTTAACACCTGATGAACTTTAATTAACAGCCATGTATTTTACTTACTACTAGTGATAACCAACAATACCATTATATTTCCCATTTATAACTGTTATGCCTAAAAGGTGTAGTATTTGGCAAGAAAATCAGGGAAAACAGGTGACAGTTATAGCGATGTCGTGTCAAGTGGAAGCTTTGAAAAGGAGCAAAAAAAAAAAAAGACTGGAAACCCCGAGCATTAAATCCGACTCGTGCTTCTCTACAAAACTTCCCGCTCCTGACATGGCATTCGCGGGAAGTCCAGTGCCATGTGCCGCTCAGTCACGCACCAGCCCCCCTCCGACCCGCCAAGGTCACGACCCACCGTGCTTCCCAAACAATGGCCGGGACGCCCAAACATGCCATTATAAGACAAGCCAGGATATATAAAAAAAAATAAAAAATAGTCAGCCACTCCCGTCATCACTGCATGAGCCTATACGAGCACCTTCAAAGACCTGGCCCGTCACTTCATGCTGGTGGTAATGCTCCCCCTCTCAAGGTTATAATAAAAAAATGAAAAGGACGATATCATATAAAATAAATTGCTTACGGAGTGCTTAAATTAGAGGAAATTTTTCAAATGGAGGCATGACGGAATTTGAATATGAATCAAATACAAAAGTAAACTTCGATTTAGTGAAACGAGCCACGGAGAGCAGCAAGGACCATACCTCCGTCGGCAGCTTCGTCCTCCCATCCTCTTTTAATTAACAAGACACCTGTAAGGAATGATCAGAGAAACACCAGTAATCGTCGACATACCGACTTGGTCGGCTAGATTTCGATCGCCGATAGAGTCGGTCTGTCGCCCACCCTACTACGGGCCCTTGCCTTTAGAAAGGGCCCGTGCTCCCTTCTGTAGGGAGGGAGCACGTTTCCCCTAGTAATACTGGGAGATAAATCTTTATAAGAAAAAAAGGAATGACCACAATCACCACCGATTCATCGACATTTGCGCCAGCAAATGAATTAATTATCCTTACTAACTGCCCACTGTCGCTCAGGGGACAGTGAGAAACACCATACACGTAAAAAGAAAAAGCTCGTGCAACTTACATGTGGCATCTAATGAAAACTAAGCAGCGGGAGATCCTTGTTGCATTGGTTGCAGTCTCGGGAACCCCGGAACGCGGTGCCACTTATCCCGTGACACCCCCACACAGTGCCAAGAGCCACCCACCCCTCAAGGCCAAGAGCCCGACGTGCTTCCCACGGCACGGGCGGGATGCCCGACTTTGGTGTATATAAGGCGAGGCTAAGGAGTCACTGCCATCACTGTCCTCACTGGCGGAGTCAACATGAACACCTCCACACTCCTGGGCCGTCCCCTCCTGCTGGTGGTGGTGCTCGCGGTGTCCTGGGCCGCGGCTGTTCCTCTGCAAGCTGTCTCAGGGAAGGAAGACCTTAGAGAAGATCCCGAGACCTTCTTGAGACAGCACCCGTCTATCGCAAGAGAACTTTACCCAGACCTGCTGAACGCAGCCTCTGAAGTCAACCTCATCTTGAACCGTGACGTTGCGCAGGGCGTGTTGAGGAATTACTTGGCCGAGGAGGAAATACAGCCCGAGGAGGAGCACGTGAGGAGGAGGAGGGACACGACTCTGTCCGGGAGTGTTGATCACCAGGTTACTCCCAAGTAAGTAGCTTGAATTATTTATCAGTCTTTAACAGAGAATATAACACACTGCTTCACTTCACAAAATGTATCTTTAATAAGCAGCAGTCACACCATAGTTAGTGATCCTGTTCCACACACGGCTAACCTAACCCTCCGTCTGCCTCTCCTCCCGTGTCTCTGCAGCAGCCAGTCCATCACTGCCACTGGCACTGCTGAAAGGGCTTTTACTGAAAATCACTCCATCTACGGCACAGGCAGTGCCACCAGGACCAACGTCAACGAGTAAGTCTTACCAGTATTCATATCTTTCACCCGATTTGTATTTCCTATTTCTGTCCGTCACATAAACACCTTCATTCTTCACTGTTGCTGTGTTTCATACGCCGCCATAAATGTACGTCATTACTCATCAGTCTAATCCTCGCCAGTCTGGGAGGCTTCAACACCTACGGTCTCGGAGGAGGATACATCTACTCGCCCAACGATAACACCGACGTGCGCGCTGGCGCCCACAGGGTCTTCCACCCCAACGGCGGGTGAGCTCAGCGAGATTGAATCTAATTGTTTATAATCGTGCCTTGTGACAGTTTGATTACATCCAGAATTCTTACAGTTTATAAATTATGTCTGTGTTTAACTTGAATGCTCGTATAAGCATCAGGAAAATAAACTAAATAACATGTGGTTTTCAAACAGCACCACCACTGGCGTCTCGGGCACTCTGGAACACTCATGGGACAACAACCACTCGGTCAGCGCCGGCCTCGAGGCCAACAGACACGACAACGGGTGAGTTTATTGGTAACCATCTCTCCCTTCCACCTTCCTTTTCAAAGCTTTCACACCAGTCCCTTGCATACTCTACCTGGACAATGGGGAAGATTTCTCCTCGTCACAAATGGCGATACAATAACGCTCCCTGTCGCGTCTCGGTCTGTCCCTGCCCAGACTCTCGCCCGGCCAGGAACACAAGCGGTTAATCACCCTTCCTCCTCCTCTCCACCAGGTTTAACACCTTCAACACCCAACGTGGCGAAGTAAGCTACAACTATTCGCCCAACAGGGACACAACCCTCAGCATCGACGCCCACAGGTCCTACACCCCCTTCGGCAGGTGAGCTTATCTCCACGCTCCACAGCTTACGCATGTAGAGAAAATAAACTTGCTTGTATCATTTGTAATACTAGTCTTCCGTGCTTTATGTGTGTAATTATTTACTGGGCTTATTTCAATTTCACCTTTTTGTAGTACCAAAACAAAATTTACTATTTAAAAAAAAGCTTAATGTCATTTTACTGAAGAACTATAAAGACGGGCAAGTTTCTATCACTGAATAACGAAGATTATTCTTTTAAATATCTTCTTAATCTAATGTTCTTGTTTCTTTTATTTCTTTTCCAGGGACAATGGATTCGGACTCAACTTCATCCACAGGTTCGGCGGATAAGGTGCAGGTTACAACAACAAGGGCATGGCTACTGTATGGTGACGGCATAACAAGCAGACTTTCTAGAAGAGACTCCTTCACCAGACAGAGCGAATTCACCCGTGAAATTATTCGTCTCCCAAGCCACGCCCACGCAAGCACACCATCCACATACAACAGGCTGCCGTTGATCTCTTGTCCTTCACCCACGTCTTGTGTTCACCCAATATGATCAGAATGTAATTTCTTACATTAGCAAAAACTGTTGTGCTCTATAATAAATTATATATTTTCATTTACATATTCTTTTCAATACCACTGGGAGTATAATGAGATGCAGAGGCAGTGCAATATACACTTGGTCGATGTTCTTTTGAAATCTTCCCCTGAACTTATTTGTTACCCTGCGGTGGGAGCTGCCCCTTCTGAGGGTCAGCAGTGTACAACTTAATTGTATGTATTTTCACCAGCCAGCAACAAAAGAAGTATGGTATTTTTTAGTTTGGTGTGTGAAAAATTTATGGAAAGGGGAAAAGAGAAGAACAGCTATCATATTTTACCTCGTGAGGATGAAAATTTGATTTTTCTTTAAATGTCCGCAGATTTACCTAGTTTGACTGAGTTCTAGTGCACAGGACCTGAGCTTTCTTTGTAGCATCCTGTCTCTATACACACACATTTCCTGCTTTTTTTTTTCTTAACGAGTTGAAATATACAGAAAAATCAGCTACACTTGCAGGGTCCTGACTTGAGTCTAAACTGATCAACTTTCAGCTTTAAACTAATTTAAGTTATGGGATTTTCTACCTCTGTCCAGATTATTCCACTGCTCAAAGCATCGATTGGAAAAGCTGTATTTCTTGATTTAAGCATCTTGTCTTTTCAACTTACTTTAATGTCCTCCAGTTGCTCCCCCATCCTATACACACAGAATTCCCTAATCACATCCATAAAACTCCCCTTCAGTCATAAGTGCTCAACTAGCCGACCATATTGTGTGTGTGTGTGTGTGTGTGTGTGTGTGTGTGTGTGTGTGTGTGTGTGTGTGTGTGTGTGTGTGTGTGTGTGATTTTATAAAACAGTGAAGGGTATTACCAGCCCTGTTGCCACTGGGGGTCTATGGAAGCCTAACACCCACAAAAAAAATCATTAGGCCCCCGATAAGTTTTTCCCTTAGCAGCATATAAGAATGCTTGAATGCGTTACTCTAGTAGAAAGATGCGTGGCAAGAAAACCATAATAATGTACAGCCCTCTATGATAGAAGGCCCCCCAACTTTTCAGTCCCAGCTACGGATCTGGGTTATACAACTAAACTTTTTGTACGTACAAACAACTCCACTCCTGTATGTGTGGAGAGACCGGAGGCTTTTTTGATAAACACCTGCTAACACTTCACTAAAAAATTATGTGATAAGCTACACTGTTTATCCCGTTCAAGAAGCCTGTCATAAAACTTGAAGAAAACTAACGAAGCATGAAACAACTGTATGATCAACGCTAGAAAAATAAATGTATCTGAGAAGCAACTCATCGTATTTCCCCGTCATGAGAAAAAAAATATTTATGTTTGTGTGGTGTTGGGACCACATTGATTGACCTTGGCACTTTCTAACTTTTGATCTGACACATTTGACAAATCAGCTAAGGTGTAACTGAAGCTAAGAAGATTAAAGAATGCACTTACATGCGTTATATGATTTTTATTATATGAGATTACATTCCAATAACCTCCATGAGCTTTTATACAAATCAAGAAACTAACTAACTAACGAGGAACAACGCAGAGAGCGTATCACTTCACTCACTCACCGCCTCCACCCCTGACGGTCTCCCCGAGCAAGCTTCAATGAATAACTCAGGTCCCTCCTTACAGGATCAATCGACTTGCCGCAACCATGAGTTATGTGGGCGTCCCCTTGGTCTCCTCCACTCAGGGTTGTCTTTTACAGTAACAACCCTGTGAGCAAAGATTGATGTGTGGGAGGCATGCCATTTGTCTATATGGCTGAAGTTGGCGTTCACGGACTACGACAGTAACAGGGCTCAACTCAGTTTCATTTAGTAGCCGATGGTTCAACACGAAGTCATTCCAGTGATATCCCATGATCCTGCGGAGACACTTAATAAATTAAGAAAGTGTTCTTATAATGGAAAATAACTATCCTTTCAAATAAATTGGCATTTTGCCTATCCGTCAATCATGTAGCCTATGTATATAAAAAACAATTATCCCAAAAGTCCACGCAGGGGTTGTCGTACCTAATATTTCTTCCATGGCATGCGTGATTTCCGTTTATTTAGTCGTACAGATGTGCACATGTTAGCAAGCACAGCACTATTGTTTGTTGACCAATCAGCGGTCCCAATCAGCAGAGGGAATCTGAAGAGCAAATTAATTTATTATCCCTACTAACTGCCCACTGACGCTCAGGGGACAGTGAGAAACACCATACACGTAAAAAGAAAAAGCTCGTGCAACTTACCTGTGGCATCTAATCAAAACTAAGCAGCGAGAGATCCTTGTTGCATTGGTGGCAGTCTCGGGAAGCCCGGAACGCGGTGCCACTTGTGCCGTGAAACCCCCACACAGTGCCAAGAGCCACCCACCCCTCAAGGCCAAGAGCCCGACGTGCTTCCCACGGCACGGGCGGGATGCCCGACTTTGGTGTATATAAGGCGAGGCTAAGGAGTCACTGCCATCACTGTCCTCACTGACGGATTCAACATGAACACCTCCACACTCCTCGGCCGTCCCCTCCTGCTGGTGGTGGTGCTCGCGGTGTCCTGGGCCGCCGCTGTTCCTCTGCAAGCTGTCTCAGGGAAGGAAGACCTTAGAGAAGATCCCGAGACCTTCTTGAGGCAGCACCCGTCTATTGCACGAGAACTTTACCCAGACCTGCTGAACGCAGCCTCTGAAGTCAACCTCATCTTGAACCGTGACGTTGCGCAGGGCGTGTTGAGGAAATACTTGGCCGAGGAGGAAATACAGCCCGAGGAGGAGCACGTGAGGAGGAGGAGGGACACGACTCTGTCCGGGAGTGTTGATCACCAGGTTACTCCCAAGTAAGTAGCTTGAATTATTTATCAGTCTTTAACAGAGAATATAACACACTGCTTCACTTCACAAAATGTATCTTTAAAAAGCAGCAGTCACACCATAGTTAGTGATCCTGTTCCACACACGCCTAACCTAACCCTCCGTCTGCCTCTCCTCCCGTGTCTCTGCAGCGGGCAGTCTATCACTGCCACTGGCACCGCTGAAAGGGCTTTTACCGAAAATCACTCCATCTACGGCACAGGCAGTGCCACCAGGACCAACGTCAACGGGTAAGTCTTACCAGTATTCATATCTTTCATCCTCTTTGTATTTCCTATTTCTGTCCGTCACATAAACACCTTCATTCTTCACTGTTGCTGTGTTTCATACGCCGCCATGAATGTACGTCATTACTCATCAGTCTAATCCTCGCCAGCCTGGGAGGCTTCAACACCTACGGTCTCGGAGGAGGATACATCTACTCGCCCAACGATAACACCGACGTGCGCGCTGGCGCCCACAGGGTCTTCCACCCCAACGGCGGGTGAGCTCAGCGAGATTGAACCTAATTGTTTATAATCGTGCCTTGTGACAGTTTGATTACATCCAGAATTCTTACAGTTTATAAATTATGTCTGTGTTTAACTTGAATGCTCGTATAAGTATCAGGAAAATAAACTAAATAATATGTGGTTTTCAAACAGCACCACCACTGGCGTCTCGGGCACTCTGGAACATTCATGGGACAACAACCACTCGGTCAGCGCCGGCCTCGAGGCCAACAGACACGACAACGGGTGAGTTTATTGGTAACCATCTCTCCCTTCCACCTTCCTGTTCAAAGCTTTCACACCAGTCCCTTGCATACTCTACCTGGACAATGGGGAAGATTTCTCCTCGTCACAAATGGCGATACAATAACGCTCCCTGTCGCGTCTCGGTCTGTCCCTGCCCAGACTCTCGCCCGGCCAAGAACACAATCAGTTAATCACCCTTCCTCTTCCTCTCCACCAGGTTTAACACCGTCAACACCCAAAGCGCCGGATTAAGCTACAACTATTCGCCCAACAGGGACACAACCCTCAGCATCGACGCCCACAGGTCCTACACCCCCTTCGGCAGGTGAGCTTATCTCCACGCTCCACAGCTTACGCATGTAGAGAAAATAAACTTGCTTGTATACCAATTGTAATACTAGTCTATCGTGCTTTCTGTTGGTAATTATTTACTGAACTGATTTAAATCTTTCACCCTTTTTGTAATAGCAAAAAAAATTAACCATTTAAACAAATACGTAAGCTTTACGAGTTAGTTTTACTGAATAACTATAAAGACAGGCAAGTTTCTATCACTGAATAACGAAGATTCGTCTTTTATATATCTTCCTGATCCTTCTCCTTTGTTGTTTTACTTGCAACAATAAACTATCAATCAACCAATCAATCTAATGTTCTTGTTTCCTTAATTTCTTTTCCAGGGACAATAGATTCGGACTCAACTTCATCCACAGGTTCGGCGGATAAGGTGCAGGTTACAACAAGGTCATGGCTACTGTATGGTGACGGCATAACAAGCAGACTTTGTAGAAGAGACTCCTTCACTAGACGAAGTGAATTCACCCGTGAAATTATTCGTCTCCCAAGCCACGCCCACGCAAGCAAACCATCCACATACAACAGGCTGCCGTTGATCTCTTGTCCTTCACCCACGTCTTGTGTTCACCCAATATGATCAGAATGTCATTTCTTACATTAACAAAGACTGTTGTGCTCTATAATAAATTATATATTTTCATTTACATATTCTTTTCAATACCACTGGGAGTATAACGAGATGCAGAGGCAGTGTAATGTACACTTGGCTGATGTTCTTTTGAAATCTTCCCCTGAACTTGTTACCCAGCAGTGGGAGCTGCCCCCTCTGACGGTCAGCAGTGTACAACTTCATTTTATGTATTTTCACCAGCCTGCAACATAAGCAGTATGGTATTTTTCAGTTTGGTGTGTGAAATTTTTATGAAAGAGGAAAAGAAAAGAATGGCTATCATAGTTTACCTCATGAGGATGAAAATTTGTTTTTTTTAAATGTCCATAGATTTACCTAATCTGACTGAGGTGTAGTGCACAGGACCTGAGCTTTGTTTGTAGTGTCCTGTCTCTATACACACACATTTCCTGCCTTATTACTTGTAACTAGTTGTGTGTGATATAAAGAAAATCAGCTACACTTGCAAGGTCCTGGCTCTTCTTAATTGATCAATTTTTAGCTTTAAACTAATTCAAGTTTTAGTATTTTCAACCTCTTTGTCCAGGCTGTTTCACTGTCCAATACATCTATTGGAAAAGCTGCATTCCTTATTATCTTTCAAGCATCTTGTCTTTTTCAACTCCCTTTTATGTCCTGGATCTGGATACATGATGCGCAGGGCACCCGTACAGGTGCATAACACCTCCAGTTACTCCCCAATCCTAAACAGATTTCCCTAAATAACTCCGTAAGACTCCCCTTCAGTTCTAAATGCTCAACTAGCCAACCATATTAATTGTGTGTTTATGTGTGTGTGTATGATTTTATAAAACAGTGTTGGGTATTACTAGGTCTGTTGCTGCTGGGGGTCTATGGGGGGGCCTAACTCTCACAAAAATCTCATTATCCCCCCTAAAAGTTCTTCACTTAGAAGCATCTTGACTGTGTTATTCAAGTAGAATCACGCGTGGAAAGAAAAGTATACTAATGTACAGCCCCGTTATAATAGACGGCCTGCCAACTTTTCAGTCCCAGCTACTTATCTAGGTTATAAAACTAAATTTTATGTACATACAAACAACTCCACTCTTCCTGTATGTGTGGATGGATGGAGGGCTTTCTTAATAAACAGCTGCAACCACTTCACTAAAAAAAGACGTGATAAGCTACACTGTTTATTCCGTTCAAGAAGCCTGTCGTAAAACCTGAAGAAACCTAGTGAAGAATGAAACAACTATATGATCAAAGCTAGAAAAATAAGCGAAGTATCTGAAAAGCAAGTCATTGTTTTTTCCCATCATAAAAAAAATCATTTATGTTTTTGTGGTGTTGGGACCACATTGATTGTCCTTGGCACTTTTCTGACTTTTCATCTGACAAATTTAATTTGTCAGATCAGTTATATCATGGTATAACTGAACCTAAGAAGATTAAAGAATGCATTTGCATGTTTTATGTATATGATATTTATTACCTATAAGAGATTACATTCCATTAACCTCCATGAGCCTTGATACAAATTAAGAAACTAACTGACTAACAAGGAACATACGCAGAGGATGTATCACCTCACTCACTCGATGCCTCCACTCCAGACGGTTTCCCTGAGGAAGCTTTAATGTATAACTCAAGTCCCTCCTTACAGGATCAATCAACTTGCCACAGCCATGAGTTACGTGGGCATCCCCTTGGTCTCCTCCACTCAGGGTTGTCTTGTACAGAAACAACCCTATGAGCAAGATTGATGTGCGGGAGGCATGCCATTTGTCCATATAGCTGAAGTTGGCATTCACGGACTAAGATGGTAGCAGGCCTCAACTTGGTTTCATTATGTAGTCACCGGTTCAACGCGAAGTCATTCCAGTGATATCCCATGATCCTGCGGAGACAATAAATTAAGAAAGTGTTCTAATAATGGAGAGTACTAGCCGTGTAAATAAATTGGCATTTTGTCTATACGTTAATCATATGAAGCATGTATATAATAAACAGTTATCCCATAAGCTGCTATCTCATCCATGGCATGCATAATTTTCATTTATTTACCCTGGGTACATGTGTATATGTTAGGAAGCGCGGCACTATTGTCTGTTGACCAATCAGTGGTGCCGATCTGCAGAGGGAGGGGGAGGCAGGCCCATCCAAAAATGACAGTCCCGGCACGCAACAAGAAAAAATTGCCAAGCATGAGTAAATCCACGAGGAAGTTGCCAGACAAATTCGGTTTGGCACTAAAGGGTTAACGGTACCTTAGAGTGCACTATAGGCACTAGTTGTGCCTAAGCCTACTTCCTAGCCAAACAAACGGCACATTTCATTTACCTTATCACAATATGCACGTGACAATGCTGAGGTCCCTCGATGAAGTGTGCAAAGTACTTACCTGTAAATAGAAATGCAAGGATTACTTATGTTGATCTGATTCTGTAGTAATATTTCTTTGCATGGATAATAATGGACTCACAGAGTGTTTAAACCATTCTTATTAAAACTTAGAGCAGCTTATCCAAAGAAAAGGGTTCCACTGTTATTCAGGCCTAATCACACATATTAATCAGGAGTATATAATAATGAACAAAAAATAATGTCTTGGCTTATCACAAGTACAATTCAGTGGAGCTGAGGCCCATTGTAGTTAAATGACTTATTGGTTTTACTGTGGTTATAGTAGAACTAAAAGTCCTACAACTAGAAACTAAAATTTGAGGATAGTGGGGCAGAAAGAGTGAGTGGGGGCCACACAGCTGTGCACACACTCTCCAGATTCGGTGCTATTCCAAAAACTTTCAACCTTTTCTGCAATACACAGTTTAGATATTATACAGAAGGGCTGGGCATATACCAGCACACAATTATTACTTACAGCTTCACCTAAATCTTGGCTCACTGTGAATTGCTGTGCCTTCTACCATCCAGAAAAAAAAAAAAAATAATATATCTAATAGGAGGGGGCAAAGCTCCCCTTTAGAAGATTAACCTGGTAGCAGCGAGGATCATGTTTCTTAAAGGTCCCTCTAAGTGAGAAAATTGAGAAAAAATCATCACTCGTGCAAACCATTTCATAATACCGTATATATCAACGTATTTGTGATCAGTTTATGCATCATCTATTTTTGGGGGTTTATGTCATGGCAAAAATTTGGCCCGCTGCTGGTCCTACACGGTAAAGCCACAAATTTGGCCCGTCGCTGTTACTGGGTTAAATTAAGTCTCGTTCAGTTAGATTAAACTGCTGGGGGGGTCGAGGGAGGATGATCCCCCCAGAGAAGGTCATTAGGTCTCATTTGGTTAGATAATAATAGCAGGTAGGTGAGGGAGGGCAAAACCCCCCGTGTAGAAGGTTAAGTTAGATTCTGTCTGGTTAAATTAAAATAATGGGGGGGAAAGGGGAGTACACAGGCCACCCATAGTTTAGGTTAGGCTACAATTGCTAGGTATAATTAATTCCAATAAATATGATTAGATAAATGGAATAGACCACCCAGGCATCTTGTATTTTTACCCACAGTTTACAACAATGAGTTGTTTGTTTAATAAGCATGTGCAGCAACTTTGAAAATGAAAACCAAGTTATCAAGAATTCACAAAGCACATGAAAGGGTGTAAGAGGCTAAGTCCTAGGGAGTGACAGGACTTGGGGGGGGCACAGCTCCCCTGCCCTCCTCTGACTGTTGACCTCCGTAAATGTCAACACAGGAAGGTAACACGTGATTCACACTTCATCTTACGAAAGAAAATCAAATAGGAATTCATTCAGGTGAGTAAATTAATTAAACAGCTGACCTTTACTTAAACATGACCTTGAGTGAAATACTATCAGCGGTGTAATGCCAGGTTAGGTTAGGTTAATCTGGTAGCAGCGATGGGCCAAATTTGTGGCTTTACCATGTACCAGCAATGGGCCAAATTTTTGCCATGATGTAAACCCCCCAAAATAGATGATGCATTAACTGATCACAAATGCATTGATATATATTATGAAATGGTTTGCTTGACTGATGATTTTTTTTCTAATCTTTCTCGCTTAGAGGGGCCTTTAAGAAACATGATCCCCGCAGCTACCGGGTTAAGAACAGAATGCGGAAATCTAACGGACGGAGGGAGACACACTTAATTACTTACAATACTTATACCCACTTTTGTGATTCTGTGTAGCTACATTCCATACTTAACCTAACTTAACCTGGCAACAGGACTCCTGTCAGCCCGCCAATACAACTTCTGGCGAGCCTTCCTGCAGGAGTCTGGCCGGCCTATTATAGCAGACCCATAATTTTACCAGATTTGTATGGGGGGGCTGGAGGGCATCACAGGTTCATGAGTTAGGGGGGGGAGGGAGGCAAGCAAAAAAAAAAAGTTACCCTGCATGGTGGGGTAAACTCTGAAAAATAAGCACTTTTAGGGGCATTTTAAGGCCTATATCGAAAACTTCAAAGGGGTTAAATCCCCCCCCCTCACCTGTGTCCCTCCAGAAATTACGCCCCTGCCAAGAAAACAAAAAACAACATAATTTCTCCTCTTCCCAATAACAGCCACATCAAAATAACAAAAAAGAACAGGAGAAAAAATATATAATGAAAATAAATCAAAAAGTCACACTCGAAACATATCTTAGCCCAGTAGCAGCGACGGGCCAAATTTGTGGCTTCACCGTGCAGCAGCGACAGGCCAAATTTGTGCCATGATATAAACCCCCCAAAATAGATGATACATAATCTGATCACAAATGCTGGGATATATTATGAAATGGTTTGTGTAAGGGGTGACTTTTTCTCATTTTACTCGCTTGGGGAGACCATTTAGAAACATGATCCCCGCTGCTACCGGGTTAACAGCAGTTCACAGTGAGCGAGCAACAGTTAGCGAACCTTTTTTTTTTGGTAATACTTTCTAAGAAGTCCGCCTCCCCCTCCGCCACTCCAGCCCCCCCCTACCCTCCAAGACAAGCCTGGGGAACTGTGAGGAGCTGAGATTTGGGGGGGGATTCCAAAATCACTGAAAAATGGGCTTTCAAAATTTCCAAAGATAAATCCCTAAATGAAGGAAAATTCCCTAGTCTTGAAGGTAAGGAAAGTCCAAACTTTATAACCTAACAGCCCCCCTCACCCCCCTGCTAACCAAGGGGGGCTGCGCCCCCCTCTGGACCCCCCCACAAGTATGATGCGCCAGAAAATCGTTTTTTTTTTTTTTGGTGGGGAGCTTATTTAAACTACTCCAACCGAAATTTACAACCTGCTAACAAGAGGGCTTCACCCCCCTCAACCCCCCTCCTAACCAAGGGGGGGCTGTGCCCCCCCTGGACCCCCCTACATGTAGGGAGTTTTCCTTAATTTAGGGTTTTTTCTGGGGAAATTTTGGAAGCCCATTTTTAAGTGATTTTTATCTTCCCCCCCCAAATCCCAGTTCCCCATAGTTCACCAGGCTTGTCTTGGGGAGTAGGGGGGGGCTGAAGTGGCGGAGGGGGAGGCGGACTTCTTAGAAAGTATTACTTTTTTTTACATCTTTGAGTTGCTCTGTGTGCTGTAAAAAAATAAATAAATAAATAAAAACATTGACAGCAACACAGCCCCCCTTAGACAATGGAACCTTAATTCTTACCTGTATCGCCTCGTGGGTCCTCCTCCTCCTCTTGGTCCCTTCTGCTGGTCCACACACTGCTTTTCAATGGCGTTACACTGTCTGTCGTCAGTGCAATACACTGGTGCACTCGATCCGTCCCTGCAATGGCTCCTGTTCATGTCAGGACCTCACTTACTTCACCCTCGTACGCCTCTTTACCGCACTCTACACCATAATGGGCTGACTCAGTGATTTCCTTCCCTGTAAACTATCCGTCCATAACCTACTGAGGTGTTTAAAAGCGTCTTGTGTTGAAATATAAGCCAAATACACCATCCCACTGAAACGGCCACTGGTGGACTAGACAAGCCTCCCGCTATTTTCTAATGTTCAACTGTCAGCCACATTTATTTCACTCTCATATGCCTCTTTACCGCACTCTACACGATAATGGGATGACTCAATGATGCTATTCCTTTTATATTATCCATCCATAACCTCCTGGAGTGTTGAAAAGCTTTCTCTGTTGAAATATAAGCGAAATAAATTTATCACAGTCCCCCATTAAAAGTCATAGCAGACGACAATGTGGCTAAGTGGATTTTCCTCATAATCTGCTGTATATACACCATTGGCAATTATTATAAGCGAACTCACTGCTTTTCAACTAATAATCTATACGTGCATAGCCTATTGATGGGCTCATGCCACTCGTGTCTCAACATATCAGGGAAAATAATACAACCATAACACTCATCCAGATGCTCCCCCAGACGAGAATGGCCACCCTGAGTCTCTTGTCAAACTGCCCTAATAGCAAGTTACAGGCAATTATGGGCCGCCTTTTGTAACTCATTAATTATATTTTCGTAATCTATTATCGTAACTGCATGCCTCATGTGACGATATATTGGGGAGATAACAGCCAAGGAGGAAAATATGGCGGACGGAAGGCGACTAGGGCCAGCTGGTGCGGTGGTATGCCAGCTGTCTACACATGGCAGTAAACAGACGTTCATTTCCTAAAAGATGATGACTAAAACTTGTCTCTAAGCATACATTTCAAGTTAATAAGATAATATGTGTTTGTTTATATGCAGGGATTACGAATACCGCAAGATTTTGATCATGTTTTCTCACTTATGTGGCAAAAGGCTTCAAATGACGTCATATAAAGCTAACAAAGTCTTTTAAATATGTTCAGCACCTCTGAAAAAAATAGAAATCCACCTTTAGTCATTCTCATTCGGTTACAGCGATGCACGGTAATTCTTAAAAGAGGAATCTACCATATCATACACGAGGAAAACTCCGTAAATCGCACGTATGAAGGTTGGACTGCCCAGTTTGACATTTCAGAAGGGAGAATGGGGTAGGATGGTGACGGTGGTGATGGTGATGATAGTGGGAGTATCAATAAAACTAGATACATTAACATACACTCTTAGAACAACTATTTCCCAAGGCCACAAAGGAGTTGAATCGGATTATCGTAAGTAGAATATTTAGTTTCTTGTTCACGATACAGAAAGAAGCCTTGTCAAACTATCACTAGCCTCATAAAACTACCCATGGAAATACTAACACAACAACCTAGAATATCCTTCTTTCTTTCAGTCCAAAAGTCACTTAATAGGTTATTCCTCTGCTCAATCTGAATATGTGAATATCAGCCGTAAATAGATAACATAAAAATGGCCAGGAACACAATATTAGCGCTGTGAACGTTACGAAAGTCATGGGAGAGCCTAGAATTGCTGTCTTGGCGGTTTATATAGTTTCCAGGCGAGGGTAAATTGAGAGGAAAGGAAGTATGGGTCGGTGTAGTCTGAGTATCTATGTAAATCAACTTGTGGGGGCGGTGAAATGAGGCTGTGGTGGGCCAGTCTGGATGCATCGGGCGGGCGGGCGGGGTGGAGCTGGATAAGGAGGAGGGGGCTTGACTGAGGAAGAAAGGAACGTAATGGTAATGCCAGAACTCACGGCGAGGATCAATTTGTGTTCTTTTGAAGTAATATTGCATCAAGGCGGGTTTTCAATGCGATTCGTTATGTAAACTCGTGACATGCAGGAGGAAGGGGAGGGAGGGAGTCCACATCATAATGTCAATGCAGGAATTAGCCAGTGATTCAGCTTTGAGGCGGAGATGAAGACGTTTGTGGGAAAAAGGCGAGTCTGTCTGTGAGGAAGACTAATTGGGGGGAGTAATTACTGATGGGATCCCGTTTATCGCAGTTGGAGGGGATATATAACCCAGCAGGGGAAGCTAAGAGAGCCCAGGGTGTTCAAAGAAGAGGAAATGGGGATCAGTATATTCGCATACTACCGTGAGATAATACTGAGTTACGTACCGTGTTGCTTAGGACTCTTGATACCCACCACTCTCTTGTTGTATCAGTTTTCTTGGCTAGTAACGAAAGAAATGGTTTTGTCATAGTATTGTTAAGTGACAGTTACCTCTCATGCATAACCTACTCGTCAGTCTGTCTGGGGTCGGCATTCTTAGAAGCTTCCGTCTCTCACGTCACCTATTTCCGAAGGCCAAAAAAGAGATCAATCGGGTTCTCATAAGTGTTTTCGTAGGTTCATGGTACAGAAGACGGATCAAACTACCACCAGGATCATAAAACTATCCCTAGAAATGCTCAAAACTCCTACGAAAGCCATGTCAAATATGCGTACTTGGGTGCCGAAATGTTTAAGAATACGGCTCTGCCCATCCACACCCTTCTTGCCTTCTTCCTTTCTCTTTTCTCCTCCTCCTCCTCCTCCTCCTCCTATTTCTATGCTTCCCTCACCTTGTCCCTCGTTGAAGCGGCTGAGTAATGTAAACACGGCTGGCCATGTCCGTAGACTTATCCGCGTCACTCCCTAGATAACGCTCCGCCCGTAACGCATTGTCCTGCAGGCATTGGGGAAGTTAGTGGCAATCTGGTGGAAATCTTACTAAAAAGAACTTGTGCGTATCAGTCTTCCTGTCCTAAAAGTGGAAGAAGATATCCCGAGATTTTATGTTGTTGAATTATATGTAAATATTTCTTACGTAACACATAATTTGTTGCGTAGAATTCAAAAAGCTGTTGAAAACTTTGTGTAGAGAACTGAATGGATGTTTTATAACTACTACTACTACTTCTACTACTACTACTACTACTACTACTACTACTACTACTACTACTACTACTACTACTACTACTACTACTACTACATAAAAGATACCTCCACCCATGTTTATTTTCCCGACACATAATCATGGAGGGCTCCATAGCTTGGAGGTCATTAGCCCCAACTCTGTTCGCTAATGACTGTGGCATCCAACCATATCATTAATACTACCTAGCACTAAATCTACTACTACTACTACTACTACTACTACTACTGTTACAAATAATAATAATAATAATAATAATAATAATAATAATAATAATAATAATAATAATAATAATAATAATAATAATAATAATAATAATATTAATAATAATGCTATTACTACTACCACTACTACTACTACTACTACAATTACTACTGCTACTACTACTACTACTACTACTACTACTGCTACTACTACTACTACTATTACGAGAGAGAGAGAGAGAGAGAGAGAGAGAGAGAGAGAGAGAGAGAGAGAGAGAGAGAGAGAGAGAGAGAGAGAGAGAGAGAGAGAGAGAGAGAGAGTGTGTGTGTGTGTGTAATTGGATCAGATTACAAACGTTTATTTTTAGTGTTGCGTCATCAGTGTTCCTCGAGCCGCTGTTTTATATTGTGGGCATGGCCGTTAACGTTGCATAATAGTCTCCCGTGAATGTTACTGTTTGAGGACTCCTTGATAACTATATCATTAGCGCCTTACTGAGCGATGAATTATGCATATGTTAACCCCAATAAGTTCAATGCCAATAACATCTGTATTAGCGAAGGTATACATGTCACTTATCTCTTTAATCTGAACACTTGTTTGAGCTCCCTCCCAAGAGCAGCATGGCCAATGGCTCACGCTGCCTTACATAATCTCCCCACATGTGTTGGCACCGTCAGTAAGTTGCTTGTCACCACAGAATCACGTGTTTAGTATTCTTGCCAATCTGGTGGTGGCCGCTCGTTGCTGTCTGCCCGAGGAGCTCCCAGTGTTGTGGGACTGGCGTTTTGTTCTGTAGGGGACGTCTTAATTGTGACTATATACTGTGCAGTGTTCGGTGCGGCCAATCAGTGTTTCGTGGTGTGTTGGTGGCGGTGTATTATTGATCTTTAGTGTGTCATTGTGTTGCAGTAAGTGAGGTGTTGATGTTGTCTGTTGTGTGTGACGTTTGGCTGTGACGTGGGTGGGTGGGTGTGAGGGAAAGAGATTTTGCGTGTGTGGGTGGGGGGCGGGGGGGGTGAGAGTGTGTGTTTCAGCATAAGCAGTCAGTATTCTGTGCTGCTCTCCACCGTAAGTGTCGTTCCGTACTCACTGATAAAATCTTTACTAGTGCATGTTTTCATCAGAAGTCATGGCAACAGCCTCTCACAACAGAGGAATCTTTGTCAGCAAATCCGAGATAAGGGAGCTCAGATAAGTCCCTTCAGAAAATCAGTTAATCGTCTTTATCTTGTGAGGTATGTATATTTTTTTTAACACAGAAAGGTGATTGCATTTCTCAAGTACCATAAAAATACCAAATTTCTGCTTTATGACTTCAGTGGTGATAATAATGATAATGATAATACGAATAATTGAAACTCACACTGGCAATCTATAGCTGAGGTAGTTCAAGTAAGCATAGTAGGGCAAACTTTCTGGTCGTCATGGGTGGACCGGCCGAGCTACGAGAAGTAAGGGTTACATTTTTAAACATTATGTCGACCAAGCTCACATATTTAAAGCATTCATAAGAGTTTGGATCATTTCCTTGAGTAGTTTTATGACCGTGGTGACAGTTTGACCCTTCCTCTGTACCATGAACCTAAAAGAACACTCATTATAAGCCGATTTACCTCCTTTTCGGCCTTTGGAAATAACTGATGTGAGGGGGGAAGCGTCTAAGCAGACCTACCCAAGACAAAACAAGGCAGCTTTGTTCAAGGCCATGTGTTTAGTGTCATGCACAGGTCCGCTTGAGAGAGAGAGAGAGAGAGAGAGAGAGAGAGATTATCATTATTTTAATTTTATCATCATTATCTTCCATATCATTATCATTATCTTTCAAGAGGAACGTATCAGGACAACTCTCCTGACTGACCTCTTTTTCGGCTACTCCTCTTGACTCTTGTGGGAGCAGTGTGTAGCGGGCTTTTTTTTTCATTATTGTTTCCTTTCTTTTTTGCCCTTGAGCTGTTTCCTCTGCTGTAAAAAAATTATCATTATTTTCCTAACTGTATCACCGTTTTCGTAATCTTAAAATAACTCTCTCTCTCTCTCTCTCTCTCTCTCTCTCTCTCTCTCTCTCTCTCTCTCTCTCTCTCTCTCTCTCTCTCTCTCTCTCTCTCTCTCTCTCTCCTCTCTCCAACAGCAGCATTACCAACGCCAGTGCGGTAATCAAGCAACTCTTCGCCTGGTATGCACTACACCTCTCCCCTCCCTCCATCTTATCTCCCTCGCAAATTTAACACCTGCAATGGCCGCGCACACCTTTGATGAGCTCCTCACGCACTTGGGCACGGGCTGGTGGAACGTCATGTACATCGCTGCCCTGTGCCTCCGTAAGTCTCTAAGGTCCAGATTCTTATAAAAACATTTCGGCGCCCAAGCACACATATTTGGCAAGACTTTCATAGGTATGTAGGGCATTTCCAAGGGAATTTTTATGACCCTGGCGGCATATAATCTTTCCTGTCTGCCTCAATAATCACTGCCATATTTTAAGTCATTTTTTTGAAAACCGTAAAAGTAAAAGCTAATCAAGGGAGAAAATATAACACAACGTAACTCCTAATAGCATTGAATGGAGACATCAGAGGGAAAAATTAGGAAAGGGTAAGAAAATTGAGCAACCCACATTATTTCTCTCGCTCCCTCCTTTAGGCCTGACGCTGCATCCGAGTCAGTCCATCAGCGTAGTCTACCTGGCGCCCTGGCATGATCACACATGCGTACCAGACCCCGCCCACCTCAACCAGACCGTCTCCAGGTGAGTATGTGTTTGCAATAATACTAATACTAATACTAATACTAATACCAATACTAATACCAATACTAATACTAATACTAATACCAATACTAATACTAACACTAAAAGTATTACCAATACTAGTACTACTACTAATAATAATAATACCAATACCAATATTAATACTTATATCAATACAAATACTAATTCCAATGCTAATACTAATAGTAATACCAATACTAATACAAATACCAATACTAATACCAACACTAATACTAATACCAATACTGATACTAACACTAATATTAATACCAATACTAATACCAACACTAATACCAATACCAATACTAACACTATTATTAATACCAATACTGATACTAACACTAATACTAATACCAATACCAATACTAACACTAATAATAATACCAATACTAATACTAACACTAATACTAATACCAATACCAATACTAACACTAATAATAATACCAATACCAATACTAACATTAATACTAATACCAATACTGATACTAATACCAATACCAATATCAATACTAATACTAATACTAATAACAATACTAATACAAACACTAATACTAATACTAATAAAAGTTACAATAACTCGACAGGATATAAAACCATGTAGCTAAAAACGTACATTAGTCGGGAGCGTCAGAGGGAAGTAAAAGCCTAAATGATTGGAGCATTAAAAAAGTCGAAAATATTGAGGGCATTCGAAGTGGTGGATGACATGTTTATGATGTTTACAATAGGGGGAATGGGAGCACTTGTGTGTGTGTGTGTGTGTGTGTGTGTGTGTGTGTGTGTGTGTGTGTGTGTGTGTGTGTGTGTGTGTGTGTGTGTGTACGAATCCATGTATGCGTATATGAATGTATGTATAATGCTATGTATGGCTTTTAACTCTCCTTTTATTATCATAGTTTGAAGTAAAAAAAAAAAGCATTTGTTGTTGGTAGTAGTTTTAGATGGCGTTGTGCTCTTGTGTGGTGTTGTTATTTTTACGTCATACGAATTCATTTATTACGAGAGTTGTTCGGGAGTGCAGCGGGGGAGTAGATTTTTGTTGAGTTGTCATTTTCATAACCGTCATGGGAGTAATTTGTCGGCGGATGTTTGGGGAAAGACGTCGAGGGAATTTTGATGAGTTGACGGCACGTTCGAGACCTTGATAGCGCGGGGCAGACCAGACAGGCGGACGGTCGGGAATGTTTTGTTGCGACGAGTTACTCTAAATTTATTCCTGGCCTTTATTTACATATTTTTTAGCCGCGCAAAGTTGGAATTTATATCGTTAGGCCCTGAAACGTGTGTGTGTGGGGGGGAGGGGGGGGGGGCGGTTGCGTGTGTGTGTGTGTGTGTGTGTGTGTGTTAGGTTATTGTATGTATGTAAGTGTAATCTTTTTAGGAATTTGCTCCATTTTCTTTCTTTCTCTCCTAATATTCTTTCTTTCTTTCTTTCTTTTATTTACTTATTATTTCTCTCTCTCTCTCTCTCTCTCTCTCTCTCTCTCTCTCTCTCTCTCTCTCTCTCTCTCTCTCTCTCTCTCTCTCTCTCTCTCTCTCTCTCTCTCTCTCTCTCTCTCTCTCTCTCTCTCTCTCTCTCTCTCTCTCTTCTTTTCTTTTTTTTCTCTCATTCTTTCGGGTGACACAACAGACACTGAATTAACATAAGTATAAACCAAAAAAATTTGGGACATATTCACTGATAATGATGAGAACTGACAGATTGACTTTATAATACCACTACTTGAGTTCCGTTCCTAAGCGTCACACCAAGGGAGCAGCCAGAAAAGAGCAGCATACACATTATATTACCAAATGAGAACGGCAGCCTGTCGAGAGAGGAAAGGAGGAGAAGGAGGAGGAGGGGGGCTGATGATAGGGGAAAGACACCTGCGGCACGTTAATTAAAGGTGTGGGAGGCGGGTTCGCATGTGATGCATCCCTTAATGAAAACAGTGGGACGTGGGGCGTGCGGGACCGTCCAGTTTGATGCAAGTTGTGTAATACCAGTCTACTTACCACCACTGCGCTGACGGACGTGGCTGCAGGCCCGTATCCTAAAACATTTTGTCGCCCAAGCACACTTATTTGACAATGTTTCCGTGGGAGTTGTGGGCATTTCCAGAGATAGTTTCATGACCCTGGTGGTAGTCTGACCCTTCTTCAGTAACATGAAACCAAGAAAACACTCATTAGAACCAGACTGATCCCCTTTTCTGCCTTTGGAAATGGTTGATGTGAGGGGTAGTAGTGTCTGACAATGCCGACCTAATTAGTCTCGAAATGGTCGCTTGTACAAGGAACTTTAATCTTGGTGGTTATCCTGCTCTTTGTTCGGCTTACTGCAGGCTACGTGGTTAACTAGTCTTAAATTCTTTGCTTCGATGTGAAAATAATGATGCCAAGCAGACTCACACATTCCGCGTTATACTTAGTGATGTTTCTCTTCAATTCATTCGATATTTGGTTTAAAGTTTTGTTTCTGTTTATATCCATACTCAGTAATAATCACCATTCAGTATTTTCAGTTCTCCCAAAGGTCACAGACTCACACATACCGCGTTGTACTCAGTGATGTTTCTCCTCAATTCATTCGGCATTTGGTTTATATTATTTGTCTCTGTTAATATCTACACTCAGCAATAACCATTTTTAGTATTTTTCATTTCTTTTGCAGCTTGTTTCTCCTCATATTCCCCAAACGTATCTAAAGTTCTCTGTGTTCCCAAGCATGTCACGTTTTCCCTCAGAGAAACTTGCCACTACGTCATAGAGAAGCCGGCTACGGAGGGAGAAGGCGGTGATGGTGATGGCAGGGCTGGAGGGGAGGGCGGGAGAAGGGAGATGCTGGAGATTCCGTGCACGCAATGGGAGTTCAACACGAGCACCTTCACTTCCACGCTCACCTCGGAGGTCAGTAGCACCGATCAAGCCTTGTGTAACATTTCCATTCATGCACCTACCAGACAGTGTTGTAAATCAGCTAATATTTATTTCTCCCGAGTTGGTATCACTGATCTGTTCATGAGCTGGCCACGCCCCTCGCCAACTGAGGCTGCTTGGCCCGGGCTGACGTGAGCAAGCACTCATAGATAAGCCATTATGAAGAGTGCTGTCCTGTATCTGTGCGTTCTCCTTCTCAGTTATCAGTTATGTGCTCTTTTTTGTTGTTGTTGTTATGTAAGTGGTTGCCGTAAACTCCACATATCTTTTACTTCAATGAGGCTATTATGATTTACTGTTGCCGATTTTTAACATTTTTTATACATATCGCATCGTTCTATGCTCGGAGTACAACATGTCTCGAAGAATGGTAAACTTAACACATTATGCACGACGGACCAAATGCCTGCGACAGGGTGTAGCTACTTCTCTTTATTTATGAATATCAACAGTTAGGAGCCTCAGTCTGCGGTGGTGGTGTTTTTACACGAGACCCAATTTTCCTTATTATCCTCCTTGCAAAACTTCGAGAAACGTGGGAGTATTTTTTTTAACTTCCCAATTTTCCTTATTATCCTCCTTGCAAAACTTCGAGAAACGTGGGAGTATTTTTTTTAACTTCTGAATATATTTTCTTTTATTTTACGCTTTTTTTTTTGTCTTCACTTATATACTTTTAGCAACATGGTACTCTGTTTCTTTTATTTACAACTCATTGCCACTCCAGTCGACACACACACACACACACACACACACACACACACACACACACACACACACACACACACACACACACACACACACATAATAACAGCAAATACATGATACCACTAAGAGTGATATACCTACCTTGCTCTCCATGTTATGATCAGCACCTCCATCTCCTAACAAGCGAAGCACACTTTACACCCTAGTATCTGTGTCCGCAGTTCGAATGGGTATGCGAGAGAGATCACCTTCGCGCCACCTACCAAGGCGTCTACATGTTAAGCACCGCAATCACGCCTCTGCTGAGTGGATACCTGGCGGACCGGTGAGAGAGGGGGGAAGACACTGTTTAATTGGAGTATTCTAGCAGTAGTAATAATAGTAGAAGAGAGTTAGCATTATCCCCACTCCACTTCTTCCCTTTCTGCAATACACGCACGTGGGCTAGGTTAGGTTAGGTTAGGTTAGCAAGTAGCTAACTCCAATTACCAGTCCTGAAACCTGACCTACATCTCCTCCACTTCTTCCTCCTCCTCCTCTCGCAGGTTCGGAAGGATGAAGGTGCTGGTGGCGTCCCACGTGGCCCTCTCCGTCACCTCCATCTCCCTCAGTTTCGTCCATAGCGTCCCCCTCATCTTCCTCCTTCGCTTCTTCACCGGTTCCTCCGAAATAATGACCGGCCTCGTTCTGAGTGAGTGCTGAATACGTTGTTTTGTGGATTTCAAGAGTCTGACAATGGTTCTAGGAGGTTTTGTCATGTCTACCGTTATCCCTATCGTTGTTTTGTCAGTTTTAAGTGTTTGAAAATGGTTCTTGAGGTTTCTGTCATGTCTATCATTATCGCTGGCTCCATTGATGCTGCTGTACACTCATTATCAACATCAAACATCCCTCTAATCTCTTCCCTTTCGTCCCTAACCCTCGTCAGCCCTGGAGGTGTGTGAGCCGAGGCACCGAGTAGCCGTAGGTGTGCTGACCGGCATCGCGTGGTCAGCTGGCACGATGTTATGGGGCACACTGGCATACTTCATCAGGGGGTGGCGGCATCTGCAGCTGGCGGCGTCCCTCCCCACTCTCCTCGCCTTCCCGATCCTCTTGTGAGTATCCGCTCGCCTGGGATGTATGTGGTGTGCCTGGGAGTGTCCGGCCGCACGCGAACGCTCTCTTCCATTCTCTCTGGTGGTGGGTGTTGTGGCAAATGAGGAAGGATTTTGTTTTCGAGGGAGTAAGGAAGGAAAACTGAGGTACATTTCGTAGGTATAGTGCTCGCTTTTACTCTTTCTCTCCTCCACGTGAATGATAAATAGAAGTTGAAGGTGTAATAGGGTAATGGAAGGGCTACTTTTCTTTTGTTTTTCCACTTGGATCAACCATCAATCCAATTATTTTTCTATCTCCTCCTTTTCCAAATTTTCCTTCGTTCCTTTCAATTTTTTTCATACATAGTTAAAGCCGCTAAGAGCTCCGTTATATATGTTCCTTCTCTTTCTTCCTTTTCCATTTCCTTTTCTTCGACTATTCCTTCTGTTCCTATTCCTTTCTTCCATTCGACCTTCAAACATGGTTCCAGGAGGCTGCATAACCCTTCTAAGCAAAGCCTCTCTCCCTTCGCATTCCGGTTCTCACGCTTATTAAAAAGATACACTAAACAAACACACTGAACAACTTTCCCAATTCTCCTTCTCCTCTGTCTCGGCTTTTACTGCCAAAGTTTATACAGCTTTAATAGTTTGCCCTCCCTCCCACACCCTCATGCCTTTCCGCGTCCTCCTCCTTCCTTTCCGCCTGCACGCCCGCGGTAACCTGCTACGCTCACTCGGGTATTTAGGTTGAATACTTCCGCCGACGTGTGGCCTGAAAATGTCACGGAGGTGTTAGTGGGGAGAGAATTTTGTGGTCACCTTTCTGCGTGTTGGGAGAGCGAGGTTCCGTGAGCGTGTGAGGTGGTGGACGGAGAATTCGAGAACTTAGAGTAGATAAACAAAACGAGAGGGTGAACGGTATAGAAGAGTGGTAACCATTCTTAGTATTGGGAGAGCGTGATTTCGTGAACGTGTAAGGAACAGGAGGTTGAGCTTAGGGTATATAAGCAGAACGTAAGGGTGTGAACGGTACGAGGTGAACGGAAGAGTAGATGCATTGAACGAGGCAAAGAAACAGAACAGAGGAAGGAGATGAGGTTGAAGGGGATGAAAAAGAATGAGTATGATTCCTTTAGGTGGAAAAACTCTTTGCTTGCTTCTCTCTCAACGAAATTCCAGTCCCCCTCGGCCCTCTCCCTGTGTGTGTATGTGTGTGTGTGTGTGTGTGTGTGTGTGTGTGTGTGTGTGTGTGTGTGTGTGTGTCTGAGGCGCTTCATTAAATAGAGATTCCAAGCGTTGATGAGGAAACTCGATAATGGGCGAAGGTTAGGTGGCAAGAATCAGAAGAAGAGGAGGAAGAAGAAGAAGAAAAAGAAGAAGAAGAAGAAGAAGAACATGGACACCGTTACCTCCACCTCTGTTCCTTCTCTCTCTTTCTCTTCTCCCTTCCCCATCTCTTCTTTTCCTCTCTGACTATTCATTCTCCTCTTCCTTTCTCTCTCTTCTATTCGAGCCTCAAATACGTAATCTAGGCCTTCGTGTTCACTCACTACCCCAATAATAATAATAATAATAATAATAATAATAATAATAGTAAAGGTTAAACTCTATTGGCTCATCAAGGGAAGTGCGGCGCTACAGTTGAATATATGCATTGGAAGGGAGTGGCCCAGTAAAACACAAACTAATGAGAGGGCTATTTTACAACGAGTCATAATTTAGGCAACTGCGTGTTTGTATGTGTGTGTATGTATGTGTATCTGTGTGTGGGGGGAGTGGGGGGGGGGTCGGTGTCTGTGTGTGTGTGTAGGGGGGGGGGGGGGCCTGTGTGTGTGTGTGTGTGTGTGTGTGTGTGTGTGTGTGTGTGTGTGTGTGTGTCCTTGAAAATCCGGAAACCTTTTAACTCCACTCCCCTTCCTTCCTTCCTTCCATTCCTTCCTTTCTTCCTGCCCAAACGTCCTTGATTAAATTTACGTTCTTTTCTGATTATATTTCTTTATATTTTCTTTATCGGGAACCTTCAGGGAAGTTTTTTTACGGCCGAGGAGAATTTTCACAATGCTCAGTAATTTTCCTTTTTATTTCTTTTAGTTTTTCCCCTTTTCCTTTTTTCCTCTCTTTTTCTTTTGTTTTCCCTTTTTTCCTTTTTATTATTTTCCCCTTTCGGTTCGTCTTCTTGTAGCATAAAATTTTTCAGTGTTACCAAAACTTTCCCGGAAAAAAGTTTGCTCTGCGAGTTTTTGATTAATGCAATCCTTTTATCTCCTCTGATTTTTGTACCCCCCCCCACCCGCCCCCCTTGAGAGAGAGAGAGAGAGAGAGAGAGAGAGAGAGAGAGAGAGAGAGAGAGAGAGAGAGAGAGAGAGAGAGAGAGAGAGAGACTTGGAATGCACTGACTTTCCTACCTAGTTTCTGAATCATGTGTATTTTGCTCCTTCTGCTTAATCCAATCCTTTTATCCAGTTCTGCTTCGTTTGTTTTATTCTCTCAAAAAAAGGAAGAAGCTCCTCTGATTGCCTTAGTTTTCTTGGGATTCTGATTGGATTGCTTTACGCGGGTGTGATTCCCTCGTGTGCAGATTTTTGACACACACACACACACACACACACACACACACACACACACACACACACACACACACACACGTACAGATTATATTAAGTCGTGTAAGCACAGCACTTATGTTTCTTGCTCTCTATCTTCCTATCTATTTATCTTTAACATTCATTCATTTTCTGTTCAACTTCTCTATCTAATCTTGTCCCACACTTACTCAGGCACATACACAAGCCTTTCCCAAGCCCTAATATCCTTTGGTGGTGTATTTTCGTCTTCCTTCTATGTTTTCTTAAGCCTATGTTCCGATTTTTACTTCCTGGCAATTCTACTTTCGTGTTCCCTTAAGCCTATGTTCCGTTTTCACCCTGGCAGTGCCTATTTTGTGTTCCTTTAAGCCTATGTTCCCTCTTCCGATCTCCGGCTGTTCTTCTTTTATATCCCCTTAAGCTTATGTTCCGTTCTTCGCCACCTAGAAGTGCTTAAATTGTGTTTCCCTAAAGCCTATGTTCTGTTCTCCTCTCCCTGTCAGGTTCATGGACGAGTCTCCGCGCTGGCTGATCGTGCGAGGCCGGTTTGAGAAGGCGAAGCGGGTGCTGGAGAAGGCGGCGAGATGGAACAAGAAAACCCTGCCACCCGAGGACCAGCTGGACAACCTCTTCTCCCGGATATACAGCGAGGAGGTGAGGAACAGGCAGAAGGGGTATAGGAGGAGTGTCTGTAACGCTGTCTAA
Source organism: Eriocheir sinensis (assembly GCF_024679095.1). Taxonomy (NCBI): domain Eukaryota; kingdom Metazoa; phylum Arthropoda; class Malacostraca; order Decapoda; family Varunidae; genus Eriocheir; species Eriocheir sinensis. The sequence goes on along the minus strand of NC_066520.1, from coordinate 22,530,089 downwards.
CCTTCCCTATAGCGTTGAACTCCCTTATCAGACTCTCTACTCCTCTTGTATCCCTTTCCACGTGCATTTTCCTCCCTTCCACCTCTATATATCAACCTTATTTAACCTTTTAACCCCCATTCACGTTGCTTTACACCAGTTTTATACCTCTATCTAACCTTTCCTATAGCGTTGACCTCGTTTAGCAGCCTCTCTACTTTTAAATCCTTTTCCATGTGCAGTCTCCCCCTTCCACCTCAATAAATCTACCTTACCTAACCTTCCTACCCACACCAACCTCGTTTTACACTGTTCTGCACCTCCACTGAAGCTTTCCATCATCCCTCCCCCTTTTCCATCCTTAATACACTTCTTCCCTCCATCCTACCTTCATTTCCACGGCAGGTAAAGACAGTATATATAACCGTGACTCCTGCCCCTCTCTCTCCCTCTCTCCTGTACCATGCTCTCTCCCTTCTCGCAGACGGAGGAGATGAAGAAGGAAAGTCCCCACACGCCGCCACCAGAAGATGCTGACGTGGTAGCTCACAAGCGCTGCTGCAGGAGGCATCGGCTGTGTTGGTTGGTAGTGCTGCTTGGGTGGTGGTGGTGGTGGTATATCTATGTGCAATCTATGTAAAATCTCTTATACTCGTGAAAGAAAGGGAATTGGCACTTTAGAGTAATTCGTTTTCTTTGTTTTTTCATCTTTCTTTTCATAACATTGTCATCTTCTTTCTTCCGTGACCTTTCAAAATACTTCCTTTCTTTTGTAAATTCTTCTTTTGCACATGCTTTCATCTCGCCTTTCCTTATTTCTTCCTTTATTTCCTTATGTCTCCTTCCGTTCCACCTGATCCTCCTTTCATTCCTTTTTTCATTTCCTTATCTTTCTTTACAACGTCGTCATCCCTATCCAATCTTTTATTTTTTTTATTTGGATCTTCCTTTCCTTTCATCTCTTTCCCGTTTCCATTTCCTTCTTTACAGCATCTTCAACCCTATCTAATTCTTCCTTAATATCGACCTTTCTTTCCTCTCTTATTTCCTTCTCTTCCATTACATCATCTTCAACACTATGCGACCCTTTCTCCGGTCACTCACTCCAAGCTCTTTCAGGAACAAGAACATCGCGCTCGTCACCATCATCAACTGCATGATTTACTTCTGCGTCGCCCTCGTGTTTGATGGCCTTAACCTTGCCGGGGACCTGTACAGCGACGACCCCTTCCTTTACCTCATCCTCGGCGGCCTGGTGGAGGTACCCGGGATCCTCTTCGCGGCGCCCTTAATCCATCACTTGGGACGAAAGGGACCGCTCGTGGCGTGCCTGTTCGGGAGTGGTGTCGTGAACGTGGCTCTGTCTGTCCTTCCGGCTGGTGAGTGGGGGAGAGGGAGTGTAAGGTTAGGAGGTAGTAAGGGAGGAGGTAAGGGTAAGGGTGTGAGGGAGGAGTATAGAGAGGAAGAATATGGAAACGAGGGAGATAAATGCGATGAAAGGGACGGTATAGGAAAAGAAGGGAGGCTTGTGTTATCATTAGTCTCATTATTATCATTGTAGTAGTAGTAATAGTAGTAGTAGTAGTAGTAGTAATAGTAGTAGTAGTAGTAGCAAAACATTCTCCTGCGCTTCAAGCCATTTCTTCCCCATCAACTTCCACATTCTCTTAATCCTCCTCCTCTTCCTCCTCCACCACCTACTCCTTCTTCCACCTCCACATCTTCCTCTGCTCACACATCATTTCCCTTCACCCTTCAGCGCACGTAACGACATCCCTGGTATTGGCCATGATGGGGAAGCTGCTGGTCTGCGCCGCCTTCCAGATACTCTACGTGTATTCCAACGAGCTGTTCCCGACGGAGGTGCGGGTGAGCGGCGTGGAGGGGGCCAGCGCCGTGGGTCAAGTCGGGGCTCTCATGGCGCCTTACTTCAGTACCTACCTGGTGAGCCCTGCGTATAAACTAAACCTTATAGTGTGGTGAGGTTATGTGAGTCCAGTTTGGCCCATAGTCTCAGATGTTTCAGGACTTACACAACTATTTGGTAAAGTTTTTGTATAGGCTATTGTGGGTGTTTCCATTGGTAGTTGTATATGTCTAGTGGTAGTTTGACAAGTCTTCTGCACCGTAAATGTGAAAAAAATAATATTGGGAACCAGACTTATCTCCCTTATGGCCTTGGGAAATAGTTTTTTTGTGAGGCGAAAGCGTTTAAAAAAATAGGTTCCAATGTCTAACTTGTCTACATGGGTCTCCGTCCAAATGTACCTCGCAAATAAGCTCCTTCCCGTTTTCTGTGTATGTTATTGACTACTGACCAATACACAAGCTCGCCACGTTCGATCTCCATATCATCATTTTCTCCTCTCCCACGCAAGGGGCCGCTCGTCTCGTGGCTCCCCTCAGCCGTGTACGGGGGTCTGAGCATCGCGTCATCATGTGCGACCTTGCTACTGCGTGAGACCAAGGACAAGCCGCTGCCCGACACGATAGCGGACCTTGATGCTGCTGTGAGGAAGCGAAATTTGAGAACGGAAATGTGAGTAACAAGTTGGAGGGTGGTGTTAGTTGTGTTAACTCTCCCTTGTTTATTTTCGTCTCCTATGCATGGTGTGGACGGCAAATCTGGCACCACCTCAGTAGATTTGTACACGAGCGGACAAAAGTACCAATCCACCTTATTCAAAACCCTTTATAACTTGGGGTAGAAGGAGAATGGATGTGAGAGTAGATGAACTGCATGGTGGAGAGGAGACATGTCACGTGGAATGAGTACAGTGTAAGGTATATAGTATAGTAGATCGATATTTTTGTCACCAACTCCACTGTGCTGGTCCGTTCACATTGATACCCTCAAGTTTACCACATCCGGAGTCTGAATGGCAATGTTTCTTCCTCGACAGCGGCGACATCAACAGCGTGGAGGGGAGGTACAAGATCAGCGAAATGGCAACGTTACGGGAATGGGGAGTGAGGAGCGTCGAGGCGTAGAGGAAAGACTGACTAGTTGGTGCCTCAGCTCTTCGTCCTCCGAGGCTGTGAGGATGATGAAGATACGTAAGTGGTTCCTGAAGGCTGTGAGTTATGTGTTAAGTGCTTGGAGTGATGAAGAATGGACGGATACAAAGAACGGAACCTTACATATCACATCAACAAATACAGAGTTCAGGGGCTCAATGGTTCGTATAGAAGGTTGTATAGTTATATTGTTGTTCATCTCTTTATACGAATCTCTAGCGAAGGTTATCAGTTCTGTAAGGAACGATACATATCAGCTAAACAAATAATGAAGTCCAGAAACATTCATGACTATTCAGAAAGGATTGCTGAGTAAGTTATTTTCGCGTTCTCGCCTAGGTCATTGGGCACGGTCAACGACCCTGGGGAGAGCAACATGCATACATCAGGTGAACAAATGTAACTCTAGTGCAGTGTCAAGGAGAATCGAGTAGAGGGAAGTGAGGGGAGTTGGTCTCGTGTTCTCCCGGGTAGGCACTGGCTGCGGTCATCTCCCTCTAGCCTAGGAGAATGCTGCAGCTGATCACTTCCTGTAGAACGCGAAGACATATATCTCAAAGGCAAGCATTTCATTGTCTCCTAGCTACCTCCCTCTTCCTCTCTTCCTGTTTCCGTAATTCCCTCCCACTTCCCGTCCTTCCGTCTTTTCGATCATCCCTTCCCGCCCCTTGCCAAGAAAAGGTGTGTGTCTAAGGAGCAAGCATTTTACTGTCTCATCGCTGCCTCCCTTCTGTCTGTCCCTCTATCCCCATCCCGAGCTTCCGTGTCTTCGCCCATCCCCTCCCGCCCCTCCTCAGTGAGTTCGCCATTCCTGGGTCGCCGCCTCGGTCCAGGGGGCAGCGAATCGTCCATACAAGTGACCTGACTGAGTCTTTGAAACATTACGCTCGGCTGTGGTTTTGTGTGTATAAATGTAGATATATACGTTTATTTTGTCTCAAATTAGCACTGCCACTGTTTTTGTTCCTGTGTGCTGCGTTGTGTCGAGAGGAATAAACTATTAAAACCCAAGCGCACCGTTCTTAATGCCAGATTCATTATTTTTTCTTTCCTTTTTATTTTTACAGCAATGGGAGCAGCTCAAGGGCTAAAATATATGAGAACAAAAAAGCCATCTACTCAATATTCTTAATCTTACGCTAATCTTACGCTAGCTAATCTTATGTTTGATTAATCTTACATTCAATTATGACATACAAAAGGTGCGTAACAAAAACCGTATGATATATTCTTCTATAGAGACAAGGTATCAAACAGGAGAG
>NC_066520.1:22493330-22520830 GCF_024679095.1 Eriocheir sinensis | reverse complement strand
TCCTTCTTCGTCGTGAGAAAATTCGCTCATTCCGTTGTGCATGAGGGACTTGTAATCATTTTTTCTCCAAGCGAGGCAGACGAGATCCGTTTCTACGTCTCTTTCCGAACAAGACTTATTAGTAATGCTTATCGAGAGAGAGAGAGAGAGAGAGAGAGAGAGAGAGAGAGAGAGAGAGAGAGAGAGAGAGAGAGAGAGAACACACTAGACGAAGATAAAGGGAGAGAAAGGGACGATCAACGGTATCAACAAAAAAATGAAGGAAGGAAGGACTTGCACGAAGAATACTGGAATGGATAACTCAGTACTTTTATTTCCATTTACAATAATACACCAAAATCGACGAGGAATCAGAATTTTAATATATAGACGATGCACTAGATAAGATAGATAGATAGATAGAGAGGGACTGTCTTAAGATGTAGCAAGAGGAAAGGAATAACGCGTCGACGAGAGAGTTTTTTCCTTGGCAAGAGTTTTTTCCCTGTTTGAATTTGGATTAGGGCGAGAGGAAAGAAGACTAACTGGCTGCTCGGACAAAGGGACTTGAGTGCTGGAGACATGGCTGGTAAACTTACTTACATATCTTAGCGTGGGAACTTAATCCAAACTTTTTATTTATTTAGTTTATTTTCAGGAGAGTTTATGTTTTACGATTTGCCTTCCTCCTCCTCCTCCTCCTCCTCCTCCTCCTCGTTCTCCTCTTCCTTTTAATTTGTTCATCCATCGATTTAACTTTTCTCCTTTCCTTCCTTCCCCCCTTCCTTGATTTCTACCTTCCTTCCTTCTCTTATTTCTTCCTTACTTCCTTTTGCGTTTCTTCATTTATTCCTTCATACGATTTATCTTTCTTCTCCTTTTAATTTGTCTATCCTTCGTTCCATCTTTCCTTCTTTCTTTACTTCGTTGCATCTCACCTTCCTTTCATTCCTTTTCCGCTCCTTCCTTCCTTCACAAGTCCTTTCCTTTTCCTTTTTTCCCCTATCCTAAAGCGTTATTATCCATGCGCCATTACATTTAAGGATATTATGACCCGACTGTAATGTAGTGTTCCTGCTGCATGAAATCTCATCTCTAGTGTGTTTATTTTGTATTGCGACGTGTGTTATGTGTGTGAGGAGGGAGGTAGGGAAGGGAAGGAGGAGGGGAGAGGTATGTGAGGGAAGATGCTTGTGAAGGGGATGTGTGGAAAGGGGAAGGGGATATGTGTAGGGGGGAAGGAGAAAAGGGGATGTGGGTGTATATGTAAGGGAGTATATGTCTGTGTGGGTGTGTATGTGTGGGTGTGGTAAAATATACGCAAGTCGAAGCGGAAATTGTGTGTACAGGAAAATAAAATAAAACGGGAAACATTTATTGGTCTGGAATGCCAAGCGGAGATAAAGCATTAGGATTAGGAGGAGGAAGAGGAGGAGGAGGAGGAGGAGGAGGGACAGATGCGACGAAAACAAGAGCAGAACAGGAGATATACGCAAAACATACAGAAAACATTCAGGAAACATACAGAAAACATACAGACATACAGGAAACATACAAGGAACATACTGAAAACACACAGGAAACATACATAAGACATACAGAAAACATACAGAAAGATAGTTAGTTAGTTAAAAGAGAGTATACTACGAGGGTGATGTCCATTATCTACGTTCTACAGTTTCTTCCTTTTAATGATACAACGAAGCCAGGAAAAAGAACGTAAAAAAAGTGACGTTGTAACTTGTATCTTGCGAATGTCGGATATGGTAATTATAGAACGGCGAAAGTTTAATAGTGAAAAAAAAATGTTGACCAGACTGCACTAATTAATCTGTTTATAAAAAAAAAAGAGTTTGTTAAGAGGATAACGAAGGTGTTGGAGGAGGAGGAGGAGGAGAAGGAGGAGGAGGAAAAAAAAATAGAAGAAAAAAGGAGTAAGAAGGGGCCAGAGTGTGTGTGTGTGTGTGTGTGTGTGTGTGTGTGTGTGTGTGTGTGTGTGTGTGTGAAACGTTAGAGAAAAAAATATATATAATTCCCTCTAGTTTATATTACTCTCTCTCTCTCTCTCTCTCTCTCTCTCTCTCTATCTATCTATCCCTATTTCTCTATCTATCTATCTCTATCTCTATCTATCTCTCTTTCTATCTATCTATCTATCTATCTCTTGCACCTGGAGGAGAAAGGGGAGCAGGTGACGGAAGAGAGAAAGAGAAGGAGAAAAGTTTACCTGTTCATTAGCGTTTCCCTCCCTCCCCCCTCCCCCTCCCTCTCCCCCAAAGAAAAAAAAAAAGACCCCCAAGAAAATATTTAGCGTGTAACGAAGGAAGGATTGAAAAAAAGTAATGCGATAAAGTCTGGGAAAATTAGCACCAGGGAAGGGAAGGAAAAATAACCGCGTCTCATTTATTTCTTCTCCGATTCAAGAGTTTTCTCCTTTAGTCAATTGAATGTTTTTTGGGGTTTTTGTCTGTTATGAATATGCGTGGAAAAACAGATGAGAGGACCATGAGAGGATAACAGGAGAGGTTTTGATAGGAGTGAGTGCCCTTAACCTAACCTGAGCTGGCGGGAATGTGTTCAGTGGGTTTCAACTCCACGGTGGACTCTACTAAACCGTTTCAGATCACGTGGAAAAGAAATAGAAAGTTAAAAGTCAGACGGGAAGGAAAGGAAAGAGAGAAAAAGAGATCTGATGCCATTTAAAGAAGCTAGAGAAGAACCAAATCCCCAAAAGCAAAAACGGATTCCACTGAACACTATCAGATCACTTGGAAGAGAAATATGAAGTTAAAAGTCAGACGGGAAGGAAACGAAAGAGAGAAAAAGAGATCTGAAGCCAACACTATCAGATCACTTGGAAGAGAAATATGAAGTTAAAAGTCAGACGGGAAGGAAACGAAAGAGAGAAAAAGAGATCTGATGCCATTTAAAGAAGCTAGAGAAGAATCAAATCCCAAAAAAGCAAAAACGGACTCTACTAAACACTATCAGATCACTTGGAAGAGAAATATGAAGTTAAAAGTCAGACGGGAAGGAAAGGAAAGACAGAAAAAGGGATCTGATGTTATTGGATAAGGACGCAGAAGAATCAAATCCCCCAAAAGCAAAAACGGACTCCACTAAACACTATCAGATCACGTAGAAGACAAATATAAGTTAAAAGTTAGACTGGAAGGAAAAGAAAGGCAGAAAAAAAGAAATTTGAAGCCATTTGATGAAGCTAGAAGATAATTAAAGTCCCCTAAAATGCAAAAAATATAGGAAATCCGCTTCAACTCTATGCATAATATACTTTACCAGTCCCTCTACGCGTCTGCACCTTTCAACCCAGGATGAATAGTGAGCTTAATGGCAAATCGGGCATCAAAGAGTGCTGTTAAATAGGACGCATGTAGGAGTAGGAGGAGCTGGAGTAATAGGATGTTGTTTTAAGCCTGTGTGGGATGCTTTCACTACGGGTTCAGATTCCTTCCGTATCCTGACAGAAAGAGCGTACATGGGGTGAAGTAGAGTACATATAAAAGTGGATAGGTCTTGTTTCTATGCAGTTTTACGTTGCATTTACTAAGACGTTTCAGCTTCTATGCATTATCTTAACCCAGCTTCGTAGAGAGAGAGAATCCAGAGTCTCAAGTTCGGGAGCTCGGTGAGGCGTTGCGAGACAGGGAAAGGAAAGAAGTTTAAAGGGTGAGAGAGGAATCTGCGATGAGCTTGCATGTTATACTCGCATTCTGGTCCTTTTTTAACCTCCATAGCTCACCTTCCTCTCACCTTGCGCTGAACGTGTGTGTGGTGGTGTTAGCGGTGGTGTGGCTGTATATGAGATGGACGCCTGTGTTCGTGTTATATCCAAATACAGGTTCTGTTTAACACCCTACCTCACCTTTCTCTCACCTTGCGCTCGTTTTACACCTGAGAGAGGCTGAGCATGTGTGTGTGGTGCGGTTAATGGTGGCGGAGAAGGTGTATTATATAGACGCCTCGTGTTTCTGTAAGTCTGCGTGGTTGACCGCTCTCGTTTAATGCTATAGTGAAATCAGATTGGCGAGAACTGTTCCTTTCCTTCCCTCCCTAACACCTATCTTTTCCTCTCATACCTATACCTAACATGAGAGAGGAAGAAACAGGTGCTGGGACTAGGAAAGGACCCTCCGGAGCCAATGCAAAACGTATCACTCAAACCTGGTTTCACGTATATCACTTTCGCATATCCATATCCTTCCTTCCGATATACACAGCATCTCATAACCTCCACACATGTCCAAACCATCTCCAGCGTCCTCCTGATATACCCTCCATCTCCTTTCCTCCTCTTCTCCTTCTTCCACCTCCTCCTTCTCCTCCCCCTCCTTCCTTCCCTACCTTACCTATGATAAAACTGGGATGACTGTAGGTTCCTGCTGTGCCGTGGGCGTCGCTGGTGCTGGTCTCGTTATACACACCAGACGAGGAATTATGCGGGGGCGAAACAAGTGACCGAGCCTGCCTGATGCTGCGTGTTGAGAAGAGGAGAAGCGCGTGTTGAAAGCTGTCCAGGGAAGGGGATTACCTTAAATGTGTGTGTGTGGTGGTGGTGGTGGGGTGGGGGTGGGGGGAGGGTGTATGTATGTGTGTGAGGGAGGGAGGAGGTATGTGTGTGTGTGTGTGTGTGTGTGTGTGTGTGTGTGAGTGAGAGTTAGAGTGAGGGAAAGAGAGAGCGGAGGGAGGGAAGGAGAGGTGTTTGTCTCCCTGCTGTTGTGTTTAAACGTCTGGGCCAAAACTTCGCAGACAGTGTTTGAGTGTGTGTGTGTGTGTGTGTGTGTGTGTGTGTGTGTGTGTGTGTGTGTGTGTGTGTGTGTTTGTCTTATATTTTCGCTTCCTCCGCGCTATTCTTTGTCACGTGTGTTTGTCTTTGTTTTTTTCTTATCTTTGGTGATATTTGCGAGGCTAGCGGCGGCGGCGGAGGTGTTATATAGCTAATGTTCCCCGCCTTTACCCACTCACTTTAATAGATTGTTGTTATTCGGTTGTGATGGCGGCGTGGGCGGAGGTGAAGAAGCTGTTTATTCGGAGTTACTGAGGCAAAGGTTGTGATGGCGGCGTGGGTGGTGGTAAAGAAGCTGTTTATTCGGAGTTACGTAGGTCAAGGTTGTGATGGCGGCGTGGGCGGCGGTGAAGAAGCTTATTTCGGCGTTGGTGAGCGTGCCCGTAATAGTGAAGGTCGTACTGGTGGTGATTTTGTTGATAGGAATTATCTTCGCACTAATGACAGCCGTGGGAGTGTTCGTATTTCTTGTGGTGGTTGTGGCGGCGGTGACGGTGACGAGGGTGACGGTGGTAGTCGATGGTAGTGGTCGTAATGGTTCTCCAACTTATCCTAGTATCATTGTTGCTTGTGGTGATGGCGGTAGACGTCGAAATGGTCCCTCCAGCTTGTACTCGTATCAACCTGTTGCATAAGACGACAAAAGGTCAGACGCGGCATGAATCTAGCGTCTCCGTGACCTAGAACTGGCGGGGACAGCGGCGGCGGCGGTGAGGCTCAGCGGAACATATTACAGAGCCGCCAAGCTTATAGGCTGCTGCGTGTCTCCTCTCTATAACACCTTCCCGGAACATTACACGGCTCGGGCGGCGCGGCGGCTTGGAAAGGAGAAGGGATTTGTGTTGTTAAGAGCCTTGTGGAGTCTTCAACATAAGGCGTGAGGGAGATCGCTCGCGCGCTGGTTTGAGTGGCAGCATCCTGAGCTCATGCCGCCGCGAGTGTTACAGAAGCGAGATGATGCTGCAGGGGCGGGAGAGGGAGCGAGGTAGCACCATTGCGATGAAGCGGTGCAGAAACATGCCTCCGCTGTGTCCGTGGGGTTCGTTACACACACATTTTTCCAGCGACAGTCCAGCGTGGTAGAAAATTCACCTCGATCATATATTCCCTGCGGACCTCGCCAGGCGTCGGGGTGCAAAGGTTACTGCAGCAATGCGAGTCTTGCCCTGAATTCCAAGCCATTGTTTTACTCCTGAGGTGCTTTTTATAATCACACGATGAATTATAATGCGAGAAACAGTGTTGACTTGATATAGTTAAATTTGAAACACACGTACACTAATAATAACAGGGAACGGTCCTGTGAAATACGACGCTGGATATTAAATTTTTTCCTGCTGTTATGTCGTTGTATACTCTTGTGTGTTGTCATATTGGGTAGCATATCGTCCTCACTACCACCACCACCACCACCACCACCAGATATTCCAGTGTAGGTGCGCAACGTAACCGCACTAAGACCTCTCATGCTCACCTCACGCTGCATAGCCGGGCGCACAGAGGGCTCAGCTGGCGGGGCTCAGACACGGTGACCTGGGAAAGTGCAGCTGTATGGTGTGACACGCCCCTCTGTAGGACGCTTTGTGGCGGCGAGGCGAGGCTGTCTGTCTGGCGCGTGTGGACATGGCTGTATGGTTAAGAGTCAAGACAAACCCTTTACATTTGGTTCACCACCTTTTACACACACAAGAGAAGCATAGAAACGAGAAGAGAAACACAGGAACGAAAAACGACATTACTTTTGGACACATACACACTCATATACACACAGAAGAAGCAGGATAGAGAAAGGGAATGAAGTTGATAGGTTAAGGATGGTGTAGCGCTCAGAGATACTACTTAGATCTCAGAAAAGGTTTTGTTTACCTCTCTTTCCTCTCCTTCACGTGCCCTTCTTCCATCCTCGTCTCCTTTATCTCGGGAAAGTTTCAAGTACTTCCCCTCCTTTCCTACCTACTTTCCTCCTCTTCTCTCCGCTCTTCTTAAGCTACTACTGCGTAAACTTTAACTACTTTTCAAAACCAATAACGCCAACGCTTTCAGATCGCCGCTGTTCCAAGATGTCACTCCGGTTTGGTAATACTGATATTTTGTGGTTCGGGTGAAATTGTTAGCTGACCCTCAAATGTTAAAGTAGTAGCTTATTATTTTGTCTATTTATCTAGCTCCATTGCATCTCAGCCTCCTTCCTTCCTTCCGTTGTTTCTTATTCTGTTCCTCCCTCCCTTCCTTCCTTCCTCCCTCTCCCCCGGCACCGTTTTGGCAACACCGATATTTTGGCGTTCTGGTAAAAATCCAAAGTAATACCCAGATGGAAAAGTCCTTCTCAATCTCCCTCCTTCCATTGTTTCTCTCTCTGTTCTTCCCTCCTTCCCCCTTTCTCCCCATCAACATCTCCCTCTCCTCCGTACCTCTCTCATCGACCCTTACCCTTACTTCTCTCTCCTCGCTTGGTTTGGTCACCCGGGAGATATGATAAACATGTTTACTGTACAGACCGTTGCAGCATCTCTCTCTCTCTCTCTCTCTCTCTCTCTCTCTCTCTCTCTCTCTCTCTCTCTCTCCATCTATCTATCTATCTATTTATTTATCTGATCCCACATATATACATTCTCGGAAACTACTTTTTGCATTATAACAAACAAATAAAAGAAAACGAGTCAATATTAAAAACTGAATAAATGAGTAAGTCGAAAAAATAACTAAATACTTGCAAGATATTCGTTTCGTCGTGACATCTTGCGAGAAACACCTGCGGAGATTTACCTTTCGAAACAAACCTTACCTTTACGCACCTATCTATAAAGCTTCATTCAGAGACAACACACGTACACACAATCTCAAACAAACAAGTAGTGGTCATTATTGTCTGTATCTGAGGCTTTGTTTAAGGGGTAAGTAAAGTATGTAGGAGATGAAATATAGCTGTATCTTATTTCGGATATATGCTGGCGATCTTCCGCGCCTAAGATCCGGATAGCCGAGTGTGTGTTTTGAAGCCACGAGAACCTCACTTGAATTTGAAATCGTCATCACCTGACTAGTCCTGTAAGCCTCGACGCCTGCCTCGCCTTGACCAAAATAGAGCTTATGATTGAAGATAGATGGAAGGATGGATAGATAGACAGATAGAGAGATGTAGTTATATAATATTACCTGGAATTGATACTCTTATGAACACTAGACTAACCACCTTCTTCATATAATATCCCTGCAACGAATATTACCACGATAAATGTTTAATACGAGGTCAGCTAATGCTACAACAATCCTTCCCTCTAGCGGTCAATTCGGGAAACTTAAGAGATCTATTTACAACTAACGGGAAGAGTAAAGGAAAACACATACACACACACACACACACATACATATTACACAGCCTTATTATTGGCTCTCCGTCCGTACACCTACATATACTCATCCCTTCCTCATCTCCCTCATATCCCTCATCTCTCCACTGACAACCTTAGGGAATAGAAAAGACACACATATACACACACATACATAAACACACATATTCTTATCCGTGGCTTTCCTTCCGTAAGCCTACATACAAGCATCTCTCTCCCTCGGCCATCGCTTTAATGCCGTAAGCGAGCGAGTGTCACCTTCATACCCTCACATGCATTACAGGGATCAGATGGGCGGGCGTGTGAGGGGAACCATCGTGTTACAGTGAATGACCAACTCCCTCCTTCTCTTTGCCGACACCGCTCCTCCTCCTCCTCCTCCTCCTCTCTCCCTGTCTCTCTTGCTAGCATCGGGATTTAATGGGAAATGTCGGAGTTAAATTTTATGGCGTTTAGTTAAATGTACCGAACATTATTTCCCCCTGTTGATGGCCGTTATGAGATAGATGTAAAGACGTGTATTCCTCCTCCTGCATTGCCTGGATATGAGTCGTGTTTAATCGCCTTTGCCTTAAGTGATCAGCGTGTTAGGAAATTGTAATGAAATGGATATTGATGGGAAGTGCAACGGGATGAGAAGATAAGGGATAAATAGATAGATAGATAGAAAGAGACAGACAGACAGATTCACGACAGACATTCAAGTTTATATATGGAATCATTTTTCAAGGATTTGTTGTCGGGACACTTGCCAAATTTTACCGTGTGACACTGGAATGAAAACAGCGATGGACAAACACGTCAACACACACAAACAAACCTACGCAAATATCACACACACACACACACACACACACACACACACACACACACACACACACACACACACACACACACACACACACACACGCACACAAGCACACAAAATACCTACACAAATTTATGCATCTGTACACATATGAATACACATAAACCAAACCGCAGCCACTGAAACAAACATACAAACACACAAACACACAAAATATGCCCACAATAAAAGCTTCCAAGGGCACAACGTTACATAGAAAGACTACAGACACTTACACAGGAAGAGACCAGTTAGGATGGACTCGAAAATCTTAGGCTAGTGTATATGAAGTCTTAATATGATAGCCTTTTTAAATTTCTCTTTCTATTACTATTTTTTTTATATGTGTTCCTTCCTTCCTCTCTCCTACTTCCTATTACTCTACATGCTTCTTATTTCTTCCTTCCCTTCCTTCCTTCCGTCCTTCCTTCCTTCCTTCCTTCCTTTCTTCCTTCCCTTTGCTCTTCTTCTCTCTCTCCTTCCTTCCTTCACTCTACTCTTCTTTCTCTCCTTTCCTTCTATCAATCTTCATGTGTCTACTATCCTCCCTCTCTCTTTTCCTTCCTTCCTCTCTCCCTCCATCATCAGCGGGGTTCTAACTAAGGTCACTGGCTGCTTGACTGTCCATTAAGGCGCCATGACCCCCACAGAGGCTTAAGTATGGGAACGATAGCACTTTGTGGTTAGTGTGTGTAAGTGACTGCATGTGCGTGTGTGTAGTGGCGGGGTCTGTGTACGAGTAAATCAAGATCATGGTGACTATAGTGTTGAAGATGGTGATGTATATTCTTCCTCATCTGCGAACCAAGTCTATAGATCACTTTCTCCCCAAACTGGTGCGGCTCGTGTCTGGCTCAATCAATGTCTTTCACCCAGCGAGGAGAGTAAATGTAAAGTCTCAGGACCCGAGCAAGCCGTGGCCATCCATCAGTCTGCAGGCAATTACAACTTAAAAGTGATATATTATATTCACACAGTATTTCACCACCATCAACACCATCACCATCATGTCCAACAAACACCAGGTCGGACACATCATTTCACAGCTCAGTATTTCATCATCACCATCATCATCAACATTGTAATTCATCACCATCACCACCTTCACCATCATCACCATCAACACCATCACCACCATCACCATCACCATCATGTCCAACAAACACCAGGTCGGACACATCATTTCACACCTCAGTATTTCATCATCACCATCATCATCAACATTGTAATTCATCACCATCACCACACTACCATCCATCACATCACACTCATCACCACCATCACCATCACCACCTTCACCATCATCACCATCAACACTATCACCACCATCACCATCACCATCATGTCCAACAAACACCAGGTCGGACACATCATTTCACAGCTCAGTATTTCATCATCACCATCATCATCAACATTGTAATTCATCACCATCACTACCTTCACCATCATCACCATCAACACTATCACCACCATCACCATCACTATCATGTCCAACAAACACCAGGTCGGACACATCATTTCACAGCTCAGTATTTCATCATCACCATCATCATCAACATTGTAATTCATCACCATCACCACCTTCACCATCATCACCATCAAAACTATCACCACCATCACCATCACCATCATGTTCAATAAACACCAGGTCGGACACATCATTTCACACTTCAGTACCTTTTGTTTTCACCCACACGAAGAGGCGGCGGCGGAGAAGGACGTTTTGTATCTATTATTTTACATCCTTCATAATATTCCACCCTCGGCACTCCAACCAAAGCCTCCCGACAACGGCTTTCACACATCAGTTCCCTCTCTACACTGTCCGTCCCTCCCTCTCGGCTTTCTCTCTCTCATTGATCTCATTAAAACATGGTTACGTCTTTTTATCTATCTTATTGGCGTTCTCGACTTTTCATTTTTGTTTATTTCACTTATTTTCTTTTCATCTGTTTGAGTTGTGTTTTTTTTCTATGTTCATTTATTGTGTACTTCTTCCATCTAGTCTTTCTTTTCATCTTTTACGTTCTCTCTTTTATCTTTTAGTCTTTATATATTGTTTCAGTATTTGTTTTCTCTCTTTTCCTTATCCTTCCTTTATATTTTTCTTCTTTACTTGTCTCCTTTTCTTTCTCTCTCTACGGTCCTTTCTTACCGCGGTCTTTTCACTCTCATCGATCACACTGCAACATGGAGACTTATTTTTATCGTCCATCCTTATTTGCCTTCTCCACGGCCCTTACCTTCGCCCTTTCCCCTCTCCTTGATCTCACAACAACACGAATACCTATTTTTATCTCCTCCTTACTTGCCGGAGCTGTTGTCACACTCACACAAATGCCAGCGGATAATTTTTCACGTATTTTCATAACATTATCTTCCCACGGTCTTCTGGCGCTGTTTGCGTGTTCATATCTTACCTTATAGCGTCTCTTCTTAGTATTAGGTATCAAAGTAAAGCATATGTTAGTCTGAGGGAGTCCTATTGTCGTGTATTTTTATAGCATTCTCCTTTCACCATGGTCTCCCAGCGCTGTTTCCTTGTCCTTATCCTCATTTACCGTCCCTTCTTCGTATCATATAGCAAAGTAGAGCATATGTTAGCCTGAGGGGGTTCTGTGATCGTGTATTTTCATCGCACCCTCCTCTCTCCATGGTCTCCCAGCGCTGATTCCTTGCCCATATCCTCATTTATCGTCTCTTTTTCGTATTACCTATCAAAGGAGAGCACAAGATAGCCCCTTAATTAACAGAACATGTCTAAGGGAGTCCTGTTGTCACGTATTTTCAAAACATTCTCTTCTCTACTCGATCTTTCTGCGCCATATCTTCATTTACCGCCTTTTCTTCGTATCAAGTCTCAAAGTAAAGCACAAAATAGTCCCCCCCTTAATACAGGACACGTCTGAGTTATTCCTGTTGTCACACTGCGCTAACTCTGTCTCCCGGGTAAAACACACCGAGCCGTACCTTGTGTAGCAACCACTTGGGCTTAACCTTTACGGAGCGGAGGTTGGCTGGCTCGCTGATTGGAGGTTAAAGTCAGTTGGGCCTTGGCGTCGAGAGGGGGAGAGCGTCATGTCCGGCTGGATGGGTGGATGGATGGATGGATGGATGCTGGCTAACGTGTAGGGGAGGGAAGGATTATTTTGATGTCTTGTCTTAAAGGGGGCTTGGACTTGTTTTGTTGATGTGTAGTCTTGGAATTATGGAGTGTTGTTTGTGTGTGCGTGTGTGTTATGGTTGGTTTAGAATCGATAAATGGCTCAGATATCTTTTAAATTTACTATTCTTCCTTTTGTCTTTTCCCCTATACCTTTTCTTCCTCCTCTACTTCCTCCTCCTCCTTTTCCTCCTTGTTGTCGCCCTTCCTCCTCCTCCTTCTCTCCTCTCTCCTCCTTCTCTTCCTCTTCATCACCCTTCTCTATCTCCTACGTTGATTACAAGGCCGCCATAATACAGTGCTATGCTAATTCACGTTGCATGTAAAACCTCACCCAGTGTAAACGCACATGCCCGGTTCTTATGACAGTACGATTCTTCGGGGAGGAATGATTCGGTTTCCAAGACTTACCGATTGTCAGCATGATCAAAGGTGCATCACTGAGCAGCTGATTATGATTGCAAACACTCAACGTAACGATAATATGATCCACTGTTGATAGTTTTACCGTCTACCCTGTCATACAACTAATAGAAAAGTGTGTGTAATGCGAGCAAGCAAACACACACACACACACACACACACACACACACACACACACACACACACACACACACACATACACACTTACGTCAACGATCCTGGAAAATGTATAAAGCGTGGTATTCTGAGAAATTTCCCTTTAGATCTACATTTGTTTGATACATATTGCGATATTTGCTGAGAGAGAGAGAGAGAGAGAGAGAGAGAGAGAGAGAGAGAGAGAGAGAGAGAGAGAGAGAGAGAGAGAGAACCTTGAAGTCTCGGCTCCGAATCTTTTGGTCAAGGTCAGAATATTTAACTGGTTTGACCCTCTGTTTCACCTGCCAAAGAGGGAACAGGTCAACAGGTGCTCAGGTGTGTAGGAAAAGGTGTGAGTCGGGAGATGAGGAACTGAAGCTGTGATCCTGCCTGTATCATCCAGACACACACACACACACACACACACACACACACACACACACGTACATACATACAGACAGACACTCAAATTGTATTGTGTTTGATCTTGTGTTGCAATTATTCTCGACAGCTTCACAAAAGGCCTGGAATGGAATGGCCACAGGAGGTTGTCTGGCCCATCTGACTCCTTCACACACACACACACACACACACACACACACACACACACACAGACACGTACATACTTTCATTGTGATAGGAGAGATATTCACTTGAGCTCCTTTGGTTTTAAGAGAGAGAGAGAGAGAGAGAGAGAGAGAGAGAGAGAGAGAGAGAGAGAGAGAGAGAGAGAGAGAGAGAGAGAGAGAGAGAGAGAGAGAGAGAGAGAGAGAGAGAGAGAGAGAGAGAGAGAGAGAGAGAGAGAGAGAGAGAGAGTAAAAAGAAAAAAAGACAGAGAGAGGAAATTGAGTAAGGCTATCGAGGTTGACGCAAACGAGAGGCGAAAAGAAGAAGAGGAAATAAGGGAATATGAAGATGGAGAAAAAGGTGAGAGAGGAGGGACCGAACTCAGAGATAGGAGGAAAGGAAAGGCGAGAGGCGAGAGTTGCGGAGGATGCACGGGAATACGATCGACTGCCAAAGGAGAGGGGACTGTATAGGATCGGATTCCACACAAGAAGACTCCAAAGCTTTGATATTTAGAGAGCAAAGCAATGGTAAATAGAGGAAGGTAGCGGAACGAGGTTGATAAATAACATAACCGACAGATAGACCTAAGAGAATTGCATCTTCTTATGGAATGTATTAGAAGAAAAAGGGAAGATGGAGGAGTATTTACATAAGTGGATTTGAGAGAAATGTACGGTTGGAAAAAGAAAGAGATAGAGAGAGAGAGAGGACAAGATTGGATGAAAGAACGAGAAAGGTGTCAGAAAAGAAGTCAGAGATGAATAAAGTGAATGATGGAAGGGCGAGGAAATGGAAAGATGAATGAATAGTCGGAGAATGAGGTCTTAGGAGGAGAAGGAGGGGGAGAAGAAGAAGAAGTTTGAGGAGGAGGAGGAAGAGGATCAGAGCATTGCAAAAGAGAACCGCAAGAGAGGAAGAGATGCCGGAGTTCAACGGGATAAGAAAGAAAAATATGACAGAAGGGAAGGGAAGGAAAGGAAGTGAAGGGAAGGGAAGGGAAATGGAGTCGAGATATTGGGAAGGGAAGGGAAGGGAAAAGGAGTCGAGATATTGGGAAGGGAAGGGAAGGGGTGGCCACATAAGGAAGGGAAGGGAAGGAAGGGAAGGGATTGGAATAGGAGAAGTGGAGATAGAAGGAAGGGAAGGGAAGGGAAGGGAAGGGAAGGGAAAGGGTGCTATGTGATGGAAGTAAGGGCGGTGGACGGGCGCTCACTCATCTCTTTCTCTTCCCATCACGAGCTCTATCTTCTGACTTGGTGACCCCAGTGGAGGAGAGGGACACGCTGCGATGTAATTTCCGTTTGGTCTTAGGCGCACTGACCTCATACCGCTGTGCCCTTTTTGTATTGCTTTAGTCTGAGTCATATTTTCGTTCGTCAGGGGAAAAGTAAGACCAAAAAAAAACTGTGGCGTTGATGGAGTTTCACGTGGACACAATAATATGTAAAACGGTATCATTCGCGCCTTGTTAGTTTAGAGGAATGAGTTGGGGGTGGTGTTGATGTTACTGACACACACACACACACACACACACACACACACACACACATTAAAAAAAATATCCCGCGCCAAGAAAGAGTTCACGAAGACTGATTGCCAGACTAGTTTCATACATGGTTAGCTTCCTGGATGACTCGAGATGACTGGGTGGATGACTGGATGGGTGAAAGGGTGGAGAGGTGGGTGAGTAGATGGATGACTGGCTGGCTGGACGCGTGGTTGAGTGGATGGCTCGCTGGCTGCCTGGGTGATTTTTTCGCTTCATGAGTGACCTGGTGGCTGAGAGACTGGCCTCCCTTAATGCTAATAGGTGACACGACTATCTACCTATCTATCTATCTATCCACCTAGCTATGTGTATTTTAGTATCTCAGTATTATTCTTCCTCCTCCTCCTCTTCTGAGTTTTCATCGCTTCATAGGCTTGTTTTTTCTTCTTTTCTCTTCTTCTCCTCGTCTTCTCTCCTTCTTCGTCTTACTCTTCTCGTATTCTCTTGTTTTCCGTGAATCTTCAGTCTTCTTATATTCAATGGTGTTTTGTTTTGTTTTTCGTATCTTAATCTCAGTGTTCAATCCCTTTTCTTGGTTATATATATTTCGACCTCTTATATAGTAACTTACAGTCGTCTTTTTATCTACCTACATTTATATAGTTCAACATATTCATTTAATTCAACCTTCCCTTCTCGCACTCCAGCCCTTTCTCTTGTCCACCAAAGTAATAATAATTGTGAGTTCATGATATTGTTTCGTTTCATCCAAGAGGTGTATTTTATAACGAGTGAAATGAAATATAGATAGATAATAGTCTCCCCTCAAAAATATATATACAATGCAACTGTCATTATTTCCGTTCTCTTCTAAATAAAGAAAGTGTGTTAATGTATGTATATGGACGTTTATCTATCTATCTATCTATCTATCTATCTATCTATTTATCTATCTGTCTGTGTCTGTCTATCTGTATGTCTGTCTAGCAATCTATCAACGTATTTACCTCTCAATCTGCTTTCTTTCTTTCTTTCCTTCCTTCTTTGTCTTTCTTTTCCTCTTTCTTTCTCATTGTTCCTTTTTCTTTTTTTCTTTCTTTTTTTCCTTTCTTTATTCTTGTATGTATGTATGTATGTATGTATAAAGTATCTCTTCCGTAATGTCATAAAAAAACCGCTCTAATCATAATGGAACTTCGAACATTAATCCCTGAGCGAAGAAATTAACTGGACATTTTTATTTACACATTTTTCTATAAACTTTTCGGCACCACTTCAGAGGCGCGTAAAACATGCGATTGGCGAGAATTAAGGAGCATCACCTTATCTCGAGCACCAACACCAGCATCATCAACATCCAGGCAGGTGACTCGGAGCTACCGTTGCCAGATTGTTGTCCTTAGAGCATCATAATCACCGCTGTTTCACACTTAACTATTGCCAAAACATATCAGGAATTAACGATTGTAACGATAACTATAAATGAATCTCGCTATTGGGGCCCATTAGACAGTTTATAGGTCGGAAACTGACAAATAGAAGCAGTGTATGAAAATCTGGCGCCGTCGCTCGGAGCGCGCTGATTTGTTTCGTATTATTTTTTCATAGCTCAAGGGGGGGGGGAGAGAGAGAGAGAGAGAGAGAGAGAGAGAGAGAGAGAGAGAGAGAGAGAGAGAGAGAGAGAGAGAGAGAGAGAGAGAGAGAGAGAGAGAGAGAGAGAGAGAGAGAGAGAGAGAGAGAGAGAGAGATTTTGAGTGTGAAATTGAATAGAGAGAAAAAAATTATCGTCTGCATTCAAAGTTAAGCTGTCCTAATGAAGGTTTTTAACCGGTGTAGCTTCTGAACGTTTGTGCGTATATATGTATGTGTGTGTGTGTGTGTGTGTGTGTGTGTGTGTCAGTACTGGGCACTTGCGGTACATTTTACGGTACTGCGGTACTTCGGTACTACCGCACTTCCAAACCGGTACCGCAGTACCGCATTACCGCAGAGGATCAACTATTTAAACACTATCCTCTTCCTTCCACCTCCTTTTATTTATTAGGCTTCTTCTTCTGTAAATTTCCCTACCGCTGCAATATTTTTCTTAGCAATTGGATCAACTATTTAAACGCTATCCTCTTCCTTCAACCTCCTTTTATTTATTAGGCTTCTTCTTCTGTAAACTTCCCTACCGCTGCAATATTTTTCTTAGCAATTGGATCAACTATTTAAACACTATCCTCTTCCTTCAACCTCCTTTTATTTATTAGGCTTCTTCTTCTGTAAACTTCCCTTCCGCTGCAATATTTTTCTTAGCAATTGGATCAACTATTTAAACGCTATCCTCTTCCTTCAACCTCCTCTTATTAATTAGGCTTCTTCGGTAAATTTCTCTACCGCTGCAATATATTTCTTAGCAACTGGATCAACTATTTAAACGCTATCCTCTTCCTTCAACCTCCTTTTATTTATTAGGCTTCTTCTTCAGTAAATTTCTCTACCGCTGCAACATTTTCTTAGAAACTGGAAGAAAAAAGACCATAATTCGGGCAGCAGGTAGAGGAGGAAACGAAAGTGAGGGAAAAAGAAAAGGAAGAAGAAAAAGAGGAGGAAGCGAAAATGAACCAAAAAAGAGGATAGGAACAATGCGATTAGAAACAGGAGGAAGAAAAGCGAAATAAAAAGGAGAGAAGAGAAGAGAAATTGAAACTTGGCATGAAGAAATAAAAACACGAAGAGGAGAAGAAGTTAAGTTATGAGGAGAAGAAGGAGGAGAGGGAGGAAGAGCCAGAAGAAGAAGAAGAGGAAACAGAAAACGAAGGAAAAAGAACTACAAAGAAAATGGTTTAGCGAGGTGGATGGAGAGGGAAGGAAGAGGACGAGTAAGAGGAGGAGGAAGAGAACGAGGGGGAGGAAAAGGAGGAGGAGAAGGAGGAGGAGACTTGACAAAATATTTTCTTCCCAATGATCGTTCAGTGAGGACGTGAGAGATTTTTGTGAAGAGGAGAGTGACCGTAATGGCGACCTAATGAACTGCCGAAGAGAGAGAGAGAGAGAGAGAGAGAGAGAGAGAGAGAGAGAGAGAGAGAGAGAGGGAGAGGGGGAGAGACAGAAACAGACAGAGACATTGGCACAAACAGACAGACAGCGAGAGAGATGCAACCAGACACGACCCGAAAGAATAATGGACCAAAAAAATCAGGCAATCCGTAAATCACACAGACAGAGACAGACAGACAGACAGACAGACACAAACAGAAAAGAGGAAAAAGCGTAAATACTAAAGAAGAAAGAACATCAAGGGTAAAAAAAGAGGCATGAGGGAGAGTGGCCAGAGTGATGGAGACAAGTTGGGTTGACGGAAAAACAGGCCAATAGAAAAATATAGAGACAGACAGACTTTTGTGGTGGACGCTAACGGACTTACGACCTCATCTGGAGTGCTGACTGGATTAGAGAGAGAGAGAGAGAGAGAGAGAGAGAGAGAGAGAGAGAGAGAGAGAGGGGGATAGAGAAGGATGTAAAGTAAAATCCAGAAAGAAGAAGGAAAAGAAAACCAACAGAATGAGAAAAGAAGGAAAAATACAAGAAAATCGAGGAAGAATATGACAAAAAAGGAAAACAAAAAAGAAAAGAAAGAGAAATGAAGGGAAAAAACAAAACAAGAACAGCAACAACAACAACAACAAAAACTAGACGCTGCTCCCGACAAAGAGAGAGAGAGAGAGAGAGAGAGAGAGAGAGAGAGAGAGAGAGAGAGAGAGAGAGAGAGAGAGAGAGAGAGAGAGAGAGAGAGAGAGAGAGAGAGAGAGAGAGAGAGAGAGAGAGAGAGAGAGAGAGAGAGAGAGAGAGAGAGAGAGAGAGAGCGAGAGAGAGAGAGAGAGAGAGAGAGAGAGAGAGAGAGAGAGAGAGAGAGAGAGAGAGAGAGAGAGAGAGAGAGAGAGAGAGAGAAGGTAGAATGAGGGACTTAAAACCTTACGATCTGAGTGTCTGGACGAAATTGACCAAATGAGAAACACACACACACACACACACACACACACACACACACACACACACACACAGCGGGCCTTTTTTCATTACTGCTTCCTTTTTTTTTTTTTTGACCTTGAGCTGTTTCCTTTGCTGTAAACACACACACACACACACACACACACACACACACACACACACACACACACACACACAGACAGGCCTCCCAAACATAAAAATATGAATTACAGCGCCCATCACCATAAGTTTCCACCTCTCCTTCCTCTCCTCCTCCTCCTCGTCCATCTCGCACCCTTGCCTATGCCTGAGTGTCGTTATGTCTTATTTATCGGCCAATTCTTCTTTGTTTCTCGTCTTCAGCCACGCCTAGGATGGTAATACTGTCTGGTTCCAATGTGTTCTGTACTCATTCCGTGTTTGCCGTGTTCAGTAACGCCTAGGATGGTAATACTGTCTGGTTCCAATGTGTTCTGTACTTCCTTCCGTGTTTGCCGTGTTCAGTAACGCCTAGGATGGTAACACTGTCTGGTTCCAATGTGTTCTGTACTTCCTTCCGTGTCTGCCGTGCTCAGTAACGCCTAGGATGGTAACACTGTCTGGTTCCAATGTGTTCTGTACTCATTCCGTGTTTGCCGTGTTCAGTAACGCCTAGAATGGTAACACTGTCTGGTTCCAATGTGTTCTGTACTTCCTTCCGTGTTTGCCGTGCTCAGTAACGCCTAGAATGGTAACACTGTCTGGTTTTAATGTGTTCTGTACTTGCTTTCTAATTTGCATCTCTTCAGCCACGCCTAGTATGGTAACACTCTGGTGCAAAATAATCACGTTCTCTCCTTCCTTTTTCAACTTTATTCTTTCTGTTTAGGGATTCTTTCTATTATTTCAACTTTCTAATGCATATATTCCTCTACTCTTCGCGAAATATCTTAGAAAACTTGCAATAAAAACAACCCTCCTGCATTGACATTAAAGATTCCTGTTCTCTACAATATTATCAGTTTCTCTTTTGGTTATCAAGGTCTAAGACATGTACGCTTCTATTCACTCTGTCTCTCTTAAAGCCTAGATAAAGATGAACTGGTATTAATAGTTTCTTGTCCTCTCTCTCACTTCACAGATACGTTAGACCACTGAAGAAAAGTCCTCGTCAGGGTGGATACTGATTCTACGATGCTGGGAAGGGTGAGTGTTACCTGTATATCTTTGTTATTGTGTGTGTGTGTGTGTGTGTGTGTGTGTGTGTGTGTGTGTGTGTGTGTGTGTGTGTGTGTTGGTGGAAATGGTGATAGGTGATGTATTTTAACTATTGCTTATAAAAGAAGAAGCTAGAGGAAGCGTTTCATTACTCAAATAGTGAGATCTGATGTATTTTTTTAAATCTGCGTATGAGAAAGAGAGAGAGGGAGACCATTTCATTACCTTACGCTGCTAAACCATGTGTATTTTGGGAGACCAATTCATTATCCTACGCTGCTAAACCATATGTATTTTAATCATCGTGCTTTGACCATGTGTATGTTTGACCATCGTATTTTGACCATATGTATTTCGACCATTGCATATGAGAAAGGGAAAAAGAGGGAGACCATTTCATTACCATACGCTGCTAAACCATATGTATTTTGACCATTGTGCTTTGACCATGTGTATGTTTGACCATCGTATTTTGACTATATGCATTTCGACCATTGCATATGAGAAAGGGAGAGAGAGAGCGAACATTTCATTAACTTAACCCGCTAAACCACACCTGCCTTCACGTAAACCACCGTCGTTGAGAATTTACATCACGCTATACTAACTTGGGCCATAACTCGCGATCCTGGACCTAAAAAGACAGCGGGCGAGGGAGAGCAGCTGCAGCGAAGGCCCGTCTCAGCTGCCCCGGGAAACACGCACACCAACACGTCTACAAACAGCTGCTGGCTTCTTGCTCTCCACCACTCCCAAGCGATCGTTGTTTTACCCGCGATACTCGGCGTTGTTGTTATGTTACGGTTTTCTGCAACCAGGTCTTGTTAAGCGTCAGATGGTGCGGCAGTATTTGTTGAGGAGTTTTGGAGGATTGGGCGGAGGCGTGTGGGTGGGTTGGGGTGTAGAGGGGAGGGAAGGGGAATTAGTTAGTGTGTGTTTAGGTTTTGTTGGGCAAATGCTCCATAATTTCGGTTAACAAGAGTGTGATATTAAAAGTAATAATAAGAGTAATAGTAATGATGATAATAATGATAAAATAATTGTAATAGCAGTAATAGTAATAAGAATAGGAATAAGAAAAAAGAGAAAAGGAAGGAGACGAAGGAGAAGTAGAAAAAAAAGAGAAAGTAGAAGAAAAAAGAAGAATGATAAACACTAATGATAACAAACCCCAAATCATTATCATCATCATCATCATCATCATCAATAACCACAATAACATCACCACCAAACCAACATGACAACAACAACAACATCAACATTTATAATTTTATTCGTAAAATATTAATACAAGTTGCAATTCAAAATTTGTGCATGTCGCAGGACGAGATGGACAGATTGGTAGCAGCACGGGTAGTAGTAGTGGTAGTAATAGTAGTAGTAGTAGTAGTAGTAGTAGTAGCAGTAGTAGTAGTAGTAGTGGTGGTAGTAGTAGTAGTAGTAGTAGTAGTAGTAGTAGTAGTAGTAGTAGTAGTAGTAGTAGTAGTAGTAAAGTAGTAGTAGTGGTAGTAGTAGTAGTAGCAGTGGTAGTAGTAGTAGTAGTAGTAGTAGTAGTAGTAGTAGTAGTAGCAGTCTTAGTTGTAGTAGTAGTAGTTGTGGTAGTTATAGTAAAGTAGTAGTAGTGGTAGTAGTAGTAGTAGTAGTAGTAGTAGTAGTAGTAGTAGTAGTAGTAATCGAAGATAGCAGCATCAGCAGTAGCAACAACAGTAGGAACAATAACAAAAGTAGTAGTAATTATTGTAGAATAACTGAACAATAGAGTAAATAAGCAAACCATGATAACAATAACAATAACTACTATAGAAATAAATAGTAATAAGTATAAGAATAATGCTGAAAATGTTAATAATAATAATAATAATAATAATAATAATAATAATAATAATAATAATAATAATAATAATAATAATAATAATAATGGAAGAAGAAAAAATACGAGGAAAGAGAAGGAGGAGGAGAAGAATGAAAAGGAGCAACACGAGGAGGAGGAGGAGGAGGAGGAGGAAGAGGAAGAAGATGAATATATGAGAAGAAATAACAACAACAGCAATAACAAACAACAACAACAACAACATCAACAAGAGGACTGGACAGTAATAATATAAGACAGAGATAAATTTAAACGAAGAAAAAAAACATGAGTCTGTGCTTCGAGATAAAAGGAAAACTGTACAACGAGTCACAAATATATTTACATGGCGGCTGTTACAAAAGTACTCAAGAACGAACACACACACACACACACACACACACACACACACACACACACACACACACACACACACTCGCTGGTACAAACACATCCGGCATTGGACAAACTCGCGGCTGGCAGAATGTTCACGCGATCTTTCCCGGAACTCACTTCGATTCCAACATATACACCGTTGTTTTTTTGCGCCTTTTTTTCTTATTATTTACAAGTGTGTGATTTGACCTCTTTTTTCATTTCTGAGATTCGTTCGTTAGTTTGTTCATTTTTGTGTTCTTTTTTTCATATTTACAAGTGTTAGATTTGACCTCATTTTCATTTCTAAGGTTAGTTCGTCAGTTTGTATGCACCATTTCGTAAACACATGAGGTCAAGATATACTGTAGTTCTTTTCGAGTCCTTTCTCTTATTCACTAGTGTTAGATTTACCCTTCCTGTCATGGCCTTCTTCTTTCTTTCTTCTTCTTTTGATCTGTATCGCTTTGGATCGCTTCGTAGGTCCTCCTCCTCCTCTCCGTCCTCTCTTCTGCTTATTAACACACATTGCTTTTCGGTGGCATTCTATTATTTAATTTTCCTCACTTTAATACACAATCGCGCTTCTTTTCATCTCTCCGCGGGATCTGTTTCACTTAGTATCTATTTTAGACGCTTTAAATTTACCGTGTCCCGTATTGCCAGATGCTTTCGGCTCTCACAGACGAAGGAGATGAGTCTGGTTCTCACTAGTGGTTTTTCGCATTAATGGTACAGTCCAGTTTAACATTTTTGCAGTCTTCATCTCACACTTGAACCTATTTTCCTCACAGAGATATTTAGTTTAGCATATTTTTTCGACGTTTTCATTCGGTCGCATTCGATATCGTCTTTGGTTATCTACTTTTTCATCTTTATTCATATCTATTTCGGTGTCTAGAGCACAGGAGCTGAGGTAGAAATCTCCGCACACTTACACGCATCCACCACACATCGTCCTGCTGGCTTAGAAGGGACGCCCACGCAGCACGGGGCTCGTACATACACCCGAGAGCAATGTCATTTCACGCCTTTTGACCTCGATCGGAGAGTCTTCCTCGAGGGCGATGTAACGTGAAGTAATAAAAATAAACCGATAATGGCTTTTGAGGATGAGGGGAGCGTAAGGCCAAGGGGCAGAGATACGGATTTGGTATTTAGTGTGCTTCGCCTTCTGTGTTCGTGTGTGTATGTATTTGTCTCCCTTTTGCAAACTTTGGAGGGTGAATAGGAGGATGAAGGTCGGGGTGGTTTCCTTCACTGCGCTTTCTTCTTGGTTGCTATGTTGAAGAAAGACGAAAATGCACGGCTAACGTACTCCATCTGCGTGCTTCAAGCGGCAGAGGAGTTACATGCGATGTGGACGGGAAGTGAAACAGCTTTTGTGAGAGTGACAGCCCAATAACGCTTTCTTTTAACCGGAAACTCTCTCTCTCTCTCTCTCTGTTGTTGTTTTGTGAAGTCGATATAGCTCTGTGTGTGTGAGTGTGTGGTGGTGGGGGGAGGGGGGATAGGTGTTTCTGTGCGTGTGTATGTGCGTGTAGGTATTGTTTCATATCATCTCGATCTCGTCAAGTTCGTGTTTTCCTTTCCGCTTTTTCGAGCGTCCTGTTTTCGGGGACTTCGGTGACGTCGGGGACTTCGGAGAATAGGCGCGGGAGGCCGAGAAGAAAGGCTCCGCGTACTCCCCTTGAAGGCTCCTGAAAAAGCTCTCGGGTAAGCTCCCGGAGACTCTCGGCATGGTGTTGATGTAGACTCTCTCGCAGCGGAAGAACTTTGATTTACTTCGATGTGGGAGCGTGGCGATGGTTGGCAAAGTGCCCTCCACCTCCGAGTTGCTGGAATAGGTGTGTGGGGCCTCTTGGGAGGTGCTGGAGGGAAGAGAGATTATTGACTCCTCGCTGAAGGCTTTGGAGGCCTCGGAGGGGACCGGCGTTGCATAGCGGGCGGGGCTGAAACTACTTTGGATGAGAACGACGTGTTGGGTTTTTCTGGAAGGCTTCGCGGGAATGCTACAAGTTGAGGCGGACGTGGGCAGAGTTGTGCTTCGACTCTCAGTGTACGAGAACCACTTTGATGGCACCGTGAACGTGCTTCCGGTGGCACTGAGGCCGTGAGGTCCGGTGGCGAGTCCCCGGAACGGCTGATGTGAGTCCGCCTCATTCGATGACTTTGAGACGATGGTAGACAGTGACCTCGTCAAGTTGGAGTAAAACGGTATCGAGAGCCTGGCGGTGGGAGACGTGGCAGAGAGGTCGTTCTGAGAGGAGGTTCGTGACGATACAGAACCTTGGCTGTGTGACGGAAGAGACTGTGGCAGGAAACCCGACGTAGCAGGAGATGAGGGCGACGGGACGGAGGCTGTGTGTGGGTGGAGGAATGGCGAGTGAGGTGTGGACGCCGGCGTACGTAGCGGCGTCTTCCCCCCACTGGCCGGGGTGCTGGGGGTACTGAGAGCCAGCTGGACATAGGACACATCGCGGTTAGTCCCATTCGCCTCGTGCAGGGTAACAGGATTCTGGCTGGAGCCCCACAACACCTGGCCGAGGAGGGGCGCGTCGGGGCTGATGTTCGTGTAGAAGTGAAGATAGGACGGTGCCTCGCTGCTCCTCTGCTCCGACGGGCCCGGCATGCACTCCGCCACCCTTTGGAACCCCGGCCTGCCCACGCCCACCAGAGCCGCCGACGTGCCGCCCCTGGCCTCGGTTGGGGACGCCCGCGCGAAGCAATGGTTACCCGGGAACTCTCTGAGACGAAGCTTTATTTCGCCTAGTGATTCTGGAGGGAGAGAAGAGCAAAGGGAGGAAGAGCAAGACCTTGATAATCGTTGTTGTTATGGTTATCGTGAGTTCTACGACACCAAGTTCAGGTTTTCCTTAACATCAGAACAAATTTAAAGCAACATCACTGCCATTATTACGTTGACTGAATAGTTACTCCACCTCCACCACCACCATCACCACCATCACCACCACCACCACCATCACCACCACCATCAGCATCACCAGCGCCTCCATCACCTCCACCACCACCATCACCACCACCACCACCATCACCACTACCATCAGCATCACCAGCACCTCCATCACCATCACCACCACCATTACTCACCTCCATCACTCTCCTCCGAGGACGACATGAGCCTGATGTCGTCCGAGTTATCGTTGTCGGTGTCGTTGACGGCGCAGCTCATGAAGCCCTCCCCTACGGCGCCCGGCTCCGGCCTGTACCTGTGGGTCGTGCACGCCTCACTCTTACGGAAGGGTGTTTGACGGTGGACGAGACGAAGTGGAGTACAACACACATCGCAACGTCCATCCACTCACTCCATTCACTCTTACGGAAGGGTGTTTGACGGTGGACGAGACTAAGTGAAATACAGCACATCGACACATCCATCCACTTACTCCATTCACTCTTACGATGGATGAAACGAGGTGGAGTACAACACATCGAGACACTCATTCACTTACTCCACTCACTCACTCACCGACCCTTCCCAAAGTTTTGATGCAATGGGCGCAACACAAGCAAAACTAATCAAACAGTGAACGGCTGATGAGCGCAACACACACACACACACACACACACACACACACACACACACAGACACACAGACACATACACGACTCCACTCGCTATCAATGTGACCAGACGATAAGTTAGTGTGGATCTATAAGCAATAAAAGTCCGGAAAGCCATGGCAGTGAATCTAAACAGCCATTTATCACGAACCTTTTTGACAAGAGGGAACAGATTCATCGCATGTTTTTCATGGGAGTTTTCGAAATGTTAGTCTGAACGTGTATTTTCATGTATCTTGAAGTCTGACCCACCTGTCTTTTTCTCGCCTTTCCGAATTCGCTTTAAATCTCCAAACAGTATCCTAACAATTTTATCAAGACTTAAAATCTTATCTAAACCAGAATCAGATCACACTCATCCTTTTGTAATCCTTGTAAAACATTCCCTATACTTCTAATACACTTACTAATACACTTACTAATACACCTGTCATCCCTGCCATTCGTAATCCAGTATACAATCAATATACACCTTATGCTCTACCTTCCCCAAGTTTCTCAAGATCTAGCCAACTCTTACTTCTTGCCTATGACTTTTTAAACCTCCCTCGCTATCTTTCTGTTTTGTATCTTCTTTAAGTCTCTCTAAGTCCTTTCTTACTTTCCCTTGACCCTCTGAACTTCAACCAACACACACCTTTCCTTTTGTTCCTTCTTCAGGTCTCCCGGGGCCCTAATCGACCCTCACCTCCCGCCCTTGACTTTCTGAATCTCTCATCGTTACACTCATTCCGACGCCTCACCTGGAGTAGTCGCTGTGACGGCTGTGGTAGAAGGAGACTTGCTCGAACTTCTCTTGAAAGGCCGTGGACGTGTACTAAAGAGAAGGATGGAACATATGTAGAGGCGGATGAGAAAGTATTAGAAACCTCGAAGGTGCCAATAGTTCCCTCGTGAAACAACTCAATATGATTACCTGTCAATTTCAACAAGGCATCAGGTGAACCGCTAAGAGTATTATATATTGATGAGGACTGTGACGCGTATTGGCAAGGTGTGTGCAGGTAAATTAGGAGTGAGGAGAGAGGGAGTGCTAGGAGGAGGAGGAGGAGGAGGAGGAGGAGGAGGAGGAGGAGGTGATAGTGTTGGTTTTATATCCTCAAAATCAGTCTCATTAACCTCACTTCCAGCCAATTAGTAAAGCATTAATCTCATCAAATCGAATCTACAAACTGATTGGAGAAAAACATGCGAGTGTGGAGAGATATGAGGAAGAGGAAGATGGGAAGGAGGAGGAACAGGAGGAAGAGGGAATAATTGAAGACAGGAAAAGGAGAAGAATAAAAAGGGAAGCAGAAAGGAAATAATGAAGGCAGAAAAAGGAGGATGAGGAAGAAGAAAAAACACACACCTTGAGCAGAAACTTAGTGACGACGAGGAAGGTTGGTCGCTGCCTCGGCTCGTAACTCCAACATCGGTGCATGAGACGACGGAAGGCAAGCGGGCAATCCTTCGGCCGATCCAACGTGACCCGCTCGTCCACCACAAGCCTGATGACCTCCTCGTTGGTGTGATTCTTTACGTGGAGGAGGAGGAGGAGGAGGAGGAGGAAGAGTTAAAAAGTTGTTGTCATGATGATTATGATGATGAGGTTGAGGAGAAGGAGGAGGAAGAGATGATGGAGGAGGAGGAGAAAGAGAAGAAAGAGAAGACGATGAAGGAGGAGGAGGAAAAGGAGGGGTTTCTTTTCTCTCTCCCTCTATTCCTCAACAACTTCCTTCCCTCCATCCTTACTCCCTTCTTTCCCTCTCTTTCTTCCC